>NW_025335587.1:16701446-16768309 GCF_004798865.1 Varanus komodoensis
AAAGAAAAGAAAAGAAAAGAAAAGAAAAGAAAAGAAAAAAGAAGTTGCCCTGGCCAGATAAATAAGTAAATATTGTTAACAATTAAAATGACGTTTAAATAAAAAGGTCTTCACAACTTGTGTGGGCAGCTAAAGCTCTAGCAGGGACTGGCACTGGAAGCGCCTGCCAAAGCCAAGGGGAAACCACCAAAAGGCCGTCAGGAGTGTTAGCCCTGCAAGGGCACCATAAGCAAGGCTTCCCCAGTCAATCTGCAGTCTTGGGCTGGCCAGTACTGGAGAAGCTGGTCTACCAGTTTCTGAGTCCTGCACCATTTAGGGTTCCATACATAAGAAATGATGCCTTGAATCAGGCCTGCAGTGGTGACCACACTCATGAAAATCCATCCTTGTCAATATTTACTGACTCCCTCTTTCAATGGATGGTAAAAGATGTTTAAAATTTTAAATCGGCAGCAGAGGCCCTCCTCCGGGAACCCTCCGTGAAAGACATTAGGAGGCAAAGTACCCGGAGAAGGGCCTTCTCTGCGGTGGCACCCCACCCATGGAATGCGCTCCCCAGAACAATTAAAATATTGTTTAAATATTGTTTATTTCAACAACATTTTAACAACTTTTAATATCATCTATAGGTTTTAATTTGCAGCCAGGGTGAATCTGGATTTTATTTGCACTATTTGTATTTTGTTTATTTATTTTATGTAAGCCGTCCCGAGGCTCAGGCGATGAGACGGCATACAAAAATTCTAAATAAATAAAGAAAGAAAGAAAGGTACTTTTAATTACCTTCTGTTTTAATTACATTTTTGCTGTGGCTTTATTAACTCTTTTTGATGTTTTAACTGTTATTGCTTTGTGACTGATCTATTATTTCGTAATTTATTTTACATTCTCCCCCTTTATTGGTGAGCCACTTTGATTACTGTTCTAACATAAGGATGGGCAACTTGTGGTTCTCATTAGGACATTTTTGGAAAGCAAGTCCCATCAGCCCCAGCCAGTGGAGCCAATAGTGAGAGAAGTAGTAGGCCAAATCATGTACAAGGGCCATAAGTTGCCCAGCCTTGCTCTAACAGAAAATAAATATAGATTTAAGTAGATTAATATAGTACAGTCAACTAAATATCCAAGGCTAGAACTGAGTAAACTGAAGTGTCGAGTCAACAGGGACACACACACACACATATACCCTGCAACATAAAATACCCAGCTTATTACTGGATACCAAACGTGAGGCAAAGATAAACTGAATGGCAGTAAACCAACTGATAAAGAGTACTCCTGACCTCAAATTACCCTACTGCACTTCTTTTGATGGTTCTTCTTCTACAGGTAATTGCCGTCTCCTTGCTTGGGGGTCTTCGTCTGAAAAACAGAAGCAGACATGAGATTGTTGAAGCCCGCAGACCCACGACAGCCCCCTCTGCAACTGCACAGAGATCCACTGAATGAAGAAGAGCAGAGTAAAGGTGGCGGGGAAGAATCTTTCTTGTGCTAGACCAGCTGAAAGATGCATAGCAAGCTTCCTAGTTACACAGAGCCCTACACGGAATGTCCCTCCTCCATCCCCAGTAAAGGCCCTTAATAGCAGCTTGCCTCTCTGCGGTCTGCTCCCCTTCCCTCCCTTCTGGTATTCCCCATGGATCCATTTCTGGACCGGAAGCTCCAAGGAACTCTGTAGCACCCTATGCAGAAGACATAACGGGAGCTGTGAGGATCCAAGATCCAACCCATGGAGCCACCTCAGGCTGGAGGTAACCACAGGTGTGCAGACAGGTGGGCAGATGTCACTGCTGGAGGAGAGCCACACTTTCCCCATCCCTGAATTCAAGGCTGCAGCCCAAACAAGAACTTGGGGACAGTCCAAAGGCAGCTGCAGTGTTAGCAAGAGGAGCATCATCTTACCGCAGGAATGTCCTTCAACATCATCCAGAAGATTAGCTGTTGAGGCTGCAGTCCCCATCCTGGGCATGCAATTAAGGAGGAAAGCTGAACGGATGGTGTGGCCAAGGCATAATTCAAGGTGCTCTTCAGTCAAGTTTTAGAATGTTTTCAGGGGCCATGGAATGAAGGACATGGAAACAAAGGCTCCGCCGTGCTTCAGACCAGGTGAATGAAAGAACCTCCATGAGCAAGTAAACCAGCAGATCCCATAAGGAGCATCCCAAATCTGTGTCTATTAAATGTTCAGATCTGCTGCGTAGGCACATCTGCTGAGCTGCAGAAATGCAATCCAGCGCATGTTGGAGGAGGACACAGGAACCCTGAATTAAAATCCCTGCTCAAGCACTCAAATGCAAAACTGGTCAGCTGCCCTTAAGCTTGTCATGAAAAGTGGAGAAGTGCCACAGAAAGCAGGGCCCCTTTCTCTCCAGGGAACACCATGCTGAGCACAGAACGCCCTCGCTGGGTTTCACACTTGAATCAAGTCCCCCCTGCTCTTGGAATTATGGGGACTGGGAATCATGGAAGAGCCTTCTCATCCCTGCAAAGAAACCCGTATGGGTGACACTCACGGTCTCCAGTTTGGGACACCAACAGCACCACTGGGAAATATTTATCAAGTGGAAGGATACATTTGATGCTTCAACAGCTGTTTTCTTTTTGACTTCCTCATTTTGGTCTTCTCTGAAAAAGCCCTGGCGAGTTCAAAAAGCTTCTTGCGTGTAGCTAAAAGACAAAAGGAAAGAAAAATGAGTGAAGGAATTTTTAAGGCAAAAGAGGGCAAAGCTGGAGGATTATTCTATCGCTTGGTGGCTTTTGGAATTTTACCAGGCATAGGAATCACATGCTGCCAAGTCTAACTACAAAGCTTTAAGAGTTAGGAATTTGTTTACAACAAAAGTTGCAAGATATCAAAATCCTCACTTGAACAATGCATGCATTTCTAAGTGCAGAAGAAGAAACATCTCTGAAGCACATATACGTATTCCAGGACCAAAGGTGGAAAGTCAGCCCTACAGATTCAAGGCGGTCATGCAATTATCCAAAACAGAATGAGATGTACCGTGTGTTTCCAAACAAGCATAAGTTCTCACCATATGATACCCCACAGTCTAGGGTTCAGTATGGGTTGAGTGTAGGTTATTGTTCAACCATGGGTTGTGGTTGAGATGTTGATTATCGTACTGTCTGATTGCAGCTGTATGTGAATCCACCGTTGCTTGTTCACCATGAGGAACCCATGAGAGAACCCGTGGTTTGTGATTGGGTTGCGAACTGTGGACCATTCACCACGGCTGGACTCAAGCAACATGATAACCCTAATTTTAACACCTGTGACAACCCACACTCAACCCATATGAGTTACAGTGTTGTGTGAACTCAGTCATAGTAATATAAAGACAGGCAGATATCCGCACTGTGAACTCTTGATGCCAGTGTGATTATAGGGGTTAGTGTAGCCCCTACATGCTCACAGAGAGACCCCATCAGATTTGGTAGGGAAAAGCATAGCAGAACCCCCGAGTCAAGACTCTTGTTCAGAGTGATGCAACTCACATTTTCCCATGTGTTTCAGTTTGTCCCTGAATAAGGCATCTTCGGAGACAGCACCACTGGACATGCCGGTTAAGGAGCGAGTGACATCATCTGAAAGAGCAAACACCCATGAGATCAACAACATGCAGAAAAAAATAAAGATGAATCTTCCACACAGCCCCGGAGTACGGATGTGTTCTAAGAATCGGGCTCCCACACCTTGCCTCTGATGGTGATTGATTGATTGATTGATTTAGAATTTTTGTATGCCATCCCATCGCATAGCCTCGGGACGGCTTACATAAAGTAAACACAATACAAATAATACAAATAAAATCCAGATTCACCCTGGCTGCAAATTAAAACCTATAGATGATATTAAAAGTTATTAAAATATTGTTTAAATAAAAAGGTCTTAGCCTGGCACCGAAAAACAAATAATGACGGCGCCAGGCGGACCTCTCTGGGGAGCGCATTCCATAGTCGGGGTGCCACCGCAGAGAAGGCCCTCCTCCGGGTACTTTGCCTCCTAACGTCTTTCACGGAGGGTTCCCGGAGGAGGGCCTCTGCTGCCGATCTCAGGGGGAGGGAGGGAAATATGGAAGAAGGCGTTCCTTTAGGTATCCAGGTCCCAAGCTGTTAAGGGCTTTATAGGTAAATATAAATATACAATATTTATTGTATTCATTTAAAGTATCTTTCATACAAATACCCCAGTAACCCATTTCAGCAACAGCCCATGATTCTGTGATTGATAAAATTAGGTGGGTGAGTCTAAGAGACAGGGCTTTCTTGGGAGTGAAGCCGTGACTGCTAAACCTTCCCTGCCTGCTTCCCCTTTGCCTTTGACTTGGGGGAAGTAATCAAAACATTTTATTTTATTCCAGCAAGTTTTTTCTTCATGCTTCAGTTGTGATTTTAAATTGAAATTACATATGTGGATCAGTGTAAAGGTCTTATTTCTCATCGGTCTGTTATTTCATTGTTCTCACGGAGCTACTGTTATGACTTCATTTTGTCCAGATTGGACATTTTATGCATTTGATTTAGATTGTCCGATAAAAGAATGGGCAGTAAATATGAAATGTAGAGCCAAATTACGCATGGGTTAAATATGTATTTGTGTCTAATATTTGGGTTTTATCGATGCAAATTGCTTTTTTTTTTGTGGCGGGAGCTACTTGAAAATCACTGAGATTACAAAATGCGAGAAGGGAGAGAATGCAATGCTCCCCCCCTGCAATTCTGAGCCTTGCATTCGCCATTTGTTTCTGGCTTTGCGCCCTGCAATTCTTGCTTCTGGCCACAAGGTTAAAATGTTGGCTTAGGTGTCCTATGTACTGGCAAGGGAGGCTTAGGACAAGTGTCAGGAACAAATAGGATGGGGGAATCCTCTATACAATTGGACAGCAGAGGTAAGCAAACTGGCTCATTGTACCTGGTAATACAGAGGAGAAACCAGCATCACTGCTGACAGCCGCACTGCTCATCTTGGATTTCTTGGACTCATACCTTAGCCGATCTAGACGGGGGGTTCCAAAAAAAACCAGGACACTTCTAAGCTGTCTTTCACTATAGGCTATCAAGAACTAGTACATAGTTATAGAGATGACAGTAATGGACGGCCTACAATTTTTTTTAAATAAATACATATTTAAGAATAAGGCTATGTAATAAATGTTACAATAATAAAATGGCATAAAGCAGAGAACAGCAGTGTTCATTTAAAGAAACACGCAGTTCTAGACCCTTTTACTATCAGGGATTAGCTAGAAATCAGCCCCCAGGAAAAAATGGGGGCTCCTTGCATCTGCATCTGGGCTCTTTGCATCATAACATAGAAACAGAGTGAATCCAAAGGGGTCTCCCAGGCCATCTAGTCTGACCCCCAGCTCCAGCTGGCTCTGCTCACGACATAACCTCAACCCAAGCCCAAACAGGGAGCGGCAACAGTCATTCACAGTGCCCCAGTTCTCTCGGTTTGTGCCCCACCTGTCTCCTGGGTTGCCCACAGCTGTTGGAAGCTGCCTGGAACAGCCACCTGGCCGGTTTTCCCTGCAGGGAAAGCTTTGGGCAGCCTTTCCCTTGAGGAGAGCGCTGGAGGCCGACGGCAGCCCCCCCCCCCCCCCCCCCCCCCCCCGCGTGCTTCCACAGGCATCCTTTCTGAAAGAGCTGCCACCATTTTTCCAGACTACCCAAAGAACTGAAGCTGTTGAGCAGGATGGAAATCTATGGAGCAGGAAACCAATTTGGCTGGTGGGCCACAAGTTCCCTGAAACTGCATTAAGCAGCCACAAGACCGTAAAAGAGCTAATAAAACCAACAATTCAGCACACAGAAATTGGCCTATCAAACATGCCAGAAAATCATCCAAAGTGGGTGGCTGGAAGATGCTCCAGCGGGGGCTTTCAAAACATGAGGGGCCTTCACGGAGAAGGCCTTCTCTCCAGTGACCATGTGCCTCGGCTCAGGGGGCAGCAGGTCTTAGACAAAGGCTTCTGGTAACCAGAAGGTATGTGCAGGCTGTTGTGGTTCAGCACAGCACTGGAACCCTCTCTTTCTTTTTAGTATTATTTTTATTATTTTCTTGACATGAATAGAATACAGGGAGAAGAAAGGGGGATGTATGTGTGTGTAGTAACATAAAGTTGCCAAGGGATTTTTGTACAAGTATAACTAATACATTCAAGCCCACAAATTTCAAAGAGACTGAAATTATCTATCTTTCTATCATTCAATACGCTATGGAAGTTCAGAAACCACTGAAACACTCTCAAAGGATCCATTACCTCTCTCGAGGGCCAGGAGGAAGTCCCGGTTCCTCTGCAGCTCCTTCATGAACTCTTCATTCTGCAGGAAGAGCGCGATCCGCTCGTCTTCCAGGTACTGCTTCCACTTTCTCTCCTGGTCTGTGGAGCCCTGGGCTCTCTGGGTTCCTGGGCTTGGTATGCTCTGAGGGCAGCTCTGTGAACTCTGGACAAGGGTATTTGTGCGTAAAGGAAGAGAAAACTGAGGTGGGTGGCAACAGGAAGGGCAACATCACTGCAGGTTCCTTCAAGGCAGAGCCATGGACAACCAGAGGCCCCTGAAGAACCCACCTGATCTATCCATGAATTATATATATTAAGCAGTTCATAGAATAAATTTCTCTGGGCTCTCACTAATTTAAAACTTAATAATGAGATTACAGAGACAAATCACAATACAGTATAAGTCTAATACATGTACAGAGACAGCATAAGATGCCGCATGAGGCATAAGAGGTAAAACTACATCGCAGGGGCTAAAGAAACAGAACACAAAAATACTGCAAGATTCCAACAGTCTTTAAGGATGTGAGACTATGCACAGCTGGAAGTGGCGGGACTTTTGCTGCACGAACATGCATAGGATGCCCTGAAAGTCAGGAAGGTCCTGGCCTGCCTGGGGCCAAAAAAATACCAGCATAGGCACTGGACCAGCTTCCCTTGGGAGAGCATGCCAAAGCTGGGGGGCCGCCACTGAAAATGTGGTCAGAATGGCACTGGTTGAGTCATGCCGTTTGCAAATATGTGGCAGCAGCTTTCACCGTTTTTAAAACAGAAAAAAATAGAATGGACAAAGCTGCCTCTTTATGAATTAAAGCCTGCAAGACTTCAGGGCTGTGTCCAACATTCCCAGTCAGGCCTCCACCAGCATCTAACTAGCAAGCCAGAGTGTGATTTGCAGGGAAGAGGCCAGAGGCCCGGAAAGGGTATTTAATCTTCTGCCCTGTCCATGATTTCTCCTCCTAGGAGCTCTGCTCCCAGACAGAGAAAATATGCTGGGCACAAAAATGCTAGGAAACATTGTGGTGCATCCACTTCTTTGTCCGTGGTATCTTTTCTCCAAATCGTAGAATACTAAAGTTGGAAGGGGCCAGAGGACCATCAAGTCCAACCCCCACCTGGTTTGGATGACACGACAAGTTGTTGTTGTTGTTGATGTTGTTGTTATTATTATAATTATTAGAACATTTCTATGCCGCCCCTTGCCGAAGCCTCGGGGCGGCTTACAACACAATAAAATACAATACAAAAATAACAATATAAAATTAAAATTAATAATATAAAATAAATAAAAAATATAAAAGATATAAAAGAAGTTATAAAAGAAACGTTATAAAAGAAAAGAAGTAAAGAAAAGAAGTCGCCCTGGCCAGATAAATAAGTAAATATTGTTAACAATTAAAATGACATTTAAATAAAAAGGTTGCCGTGAAGAAAAGAAAAAATAAGAGAAAGTTTCCAAACACCTCCTTTAGGTCATGTTAGAACAGCCTAGGCATGGTTTACATTTATTTATTATATATTTGATTTATACCCTGCCTCTTTCTTTTTCAAAGAACTCAAAGTGGCTTATATCACTCTCCTCCTCCTGCTCTCAATCTTATCCCCACAACAAGAACCCTGTGAGGTAGGCTGGGCTGAGAGTCTGTGACTGCCCAAAGCCACCCAGTTGGTTCCGTGGCTGAGCAGGGACTCAACCCAGAGCATCCGAGTCTCAGCTCCACGCTCTTAACCCCTGCGCCACACCAGCTCTCCGCAAATACAAAATCTATCTGCTTCTCACCTGTATCCTGTCCATTTGCTGGGGCAAGATGCGGAGGAAGTCGTCGGGCAGGTTGCCTAGTAATGGTGGATTCCAATTCCTGTACCGCCGCAGTGCCTGGGGGCCGCTGGGATTTTGGATATCAATCCTGCATGGATAAGAAAAAAAACAGCAAATTCAACTGAAGCTTGAAATTCTAGTATTCTTAAAAGATTGGTTCCCTTTCCTGGCACGGAACTCTCCATTCTTCTCATTTTACTCTCGAATATATACGATTTCCAAGTCATTCTTAGTGCCTGAAAAATATGGGAGTTTTTTTTGCCAAAGCATTTCCTGTAATAAGATGGCAGCCCTCTTGTTGTCACAGGGTGCAGGTCATAGAGAAGGGGATGTTGTGGCGGATGAGGCTTCATGTACTTTCCCTGGGTGTAGGACCGTCTGTTCCTTCATCAGGGACCTCCAGGCAAGAAGCCCCGGCCCAGTCATTAGCTCAGAGAATGTCCCCCCATCTCCCCAATCTCAGGCAAGAGTGCTTTAACAAGTGGGGTGCTTCAAGAGGGGTGGGTTCTGAACTACAGTCCTTCTCTTCAGCTTCATCAGCTTTCCCCAAATGTGCTTTCTCTCCAGATGTGCTTAACAGCAGCACCAATAATTCTCAGCCAGCATGGCTATTTTTCTGGTAGGAGAGTGCTGCAGCCATGGGATCCATGTGGAACTATCCAAGGTCCTATTTTCTTCCTGCCTTGATAGGGCTGCCCTCAGAAGCTGCCAGCTCCCTTTGCTAGCCTCAAGGAACCAAAGAATGTGATACCTGTGCCTGTGCATTTCTACACATTTACTTAAATCACGCAACTCAGCTAACTATGTGTGACGCCTCGGAGTGCAAGGGATGGAAGCTGAGGCAGTTCCAGGAGACCTCGTATCTTGGCAGTGGTGGTCTCCTCCTCTCCCCACCCCCTGCACAGTCCCAGAAACCCTTTTCTCAACTCACTCGTAAAACCTCAAGGAAGCAGCTAGCACTTTTTTTTCCTTGCTACCTATGACAAGGAAGGAGAACGGAGCTCAGATGCCCAGCTGCAAGGCTGAAGTATTTTTCTGATCTTGGAGTTGGGATCCAAGCTGTACCACGGCCATCAAGGCCCTGAAGGTCCCATGCTTCTAGCACTTTGACAGATTTTCCCAGTTCGCCATGGAGTTCACTCTCCATGCGTGACTTTGGGCCAAACTCTCACTCTCATTTTAACCTACCTCAGGTCGTTTTTGCTGTGAAGATAAAATGGAGCTATGACCACTTTGGGATCTTCACAAGAGGACAAATGCAGGGCGTACATTCAATGCAATGAGCAACAACATTGGGTTCGTTCTCTGAGCAGGGGGTTGAACTGACAGCCACAATTGCTCCTTCCCGCTCTGTGATTCTTTCATTTGATGTTCAACCAAATACTCTCCTAATACTTTTGTATATTCCCTTGCTGGCTGAACAGGGAGATAGACACAATCTCAGATAAATAACTCTGCAATTATGCCAACAAATCCCTTGAGCTGCTCAAGCGTGCAGCCGAACAGCCTTTACTGATTATGGTTCCTGATTTGCATGGGAAAAGTCATCCCATGAAGCTGAATGGTGGAGAAATCGGGACAGATCTTTGTCCCTACGTGCTCCAGAATCCTAAAAACTTCCCCCTCCTGCCAATGTTCAACCAATACCTGCCTTCCTGTAACTTCAGCCCATTATTTTGACAACAGGCTGTGGGCACCCTTTGCGTGACCAACCCTTTAGGTACCCGAAGAAGTGTCATTCAATCTTTCCTTGTGGGGCTCACCTTCTATTCCTGTGATCATTTTTGCTGCCCTGCTCTGAACTCATTCCAAATTTTCTGACCCATGCTGAAAGGGTGATGCCCAGAACCAGACACAGAATTCATGGTGAAGACGAATCAGTGCAGAGCAGAGTGGAACTACAGTCCCCATGATTCTGAAATTACACTTCCAGTGATGCAGCCTAAAATTGCCTTTGCCTTTTTTGCAGCCACATCATGCTGCGGACTCAGCTTGTGATCCATTACAATTCCAAACTACTTTGCCAAGTGATTCAACCAGAGAACCTCTGGCCTTGAGGGATGGAAGGTCCTCCCTCCCTTGGTGGAAGCCTGAAAGCACTGGGAGGGCACAGGGGTGTTGGAGAAATCTACAGCAGACTCAAATATGTTCGAATTTCTATGAATATTAACTACAGATTTTGCAGTGGTCCAGTTTTTCCTGGGCCATGAAGATTCCACAAACTTGTGGAGCAGGTTGTGTTTTTTTTAAAATACACAATTTAGTTGTAGGAAACTGTAATTTAAAACACACTCACAAAAATGCACATTTGCCCATAGATTAAAGCACGAAAATATACATTTCCAGGGACTTACGTATTTTGAAGGGGGCATTTGCATTTTCAGGAGTGCAAATTTGCACAATTGTATACAAATGCTTTTAGGTGAAATCTGATTTCATCAGTAAGTTTACAACATCTGTAGGTCCCTAACTGGAAGTGGCGTAGCTCTGAGTTTCCTGTGTTGAGCAGGAAGTTGGACTAAACAGCCCAGGATCGGAATCCAGGGTGCTGCCATATACCAAGTCAGACCTTTGGTCTATCCAGGCCCTGGATTATTGACATGGATGGGCAGAAGATCCTCAGGACCACAGCCAGAAGTTTCTCCAGCACTTCCTGGAAAAGCTGGGGAGTGAAGCTACGGCTCCCTTCCAGCGTGGGGCTGCTTTGGGTTCCCTGCATCGTGCAGCAGGCTGGGCTAAGTGGCTTAACAGGGTCCCTCTCCAGCTCCGTGATTCTGCAGATGTCACCACAGGCTTGCTGCTTACCTGGGCGGCAGTGTTGGAGGCGCCTGCAGATACTGTCTGTCAAACACATGCATGTCATAGGAGGGAGGAGAATAAATGGGCTGCTTTGGGTTTCCTGCATCGTGCAGCAGGCTGGGCTAAGTGGCTTAACAGGGTCCCTCTCCAGCTCCGTGATTCTGCAAATGTCACCACAGGCTTGCTGCTTACCTGGGCGGCGGTGTTGGAGGCGCCTGCAGATACTGTCTGTCAAACACATGCATGTCATAGGAGGGAGGAGAATAAACGGGAGGGGGCTCTTCATCTGAACTGTCTGGTTCCAGAGTCCGTTCCAAGATCTGAATCAATCGAGACAGAAAGAGAGGAGAAGTCGGCAAAGGAATTAGAATGGCTCCACATACTGTGGAGATCCAACCAGTGTAAGAGCACCAGAGAACTGTGCTCACAGCTTCCCTGATTTGCTAAAACAAACTGGCTCTTAAGATTTATTTATTTATGTGGGGTGTGGAAGATGGCACTGGAGATTCTACAAGTTGAATTAGAAGGGAAGAGGTAAAATGAGGATCAAGTGGAGCATAGAAAAGGAAAGAGACTAAGCAGGCCGGAGGTCAAGGGAAGCAAGAACTCAAATAAAAGGTCTACAGAGGCAGACAGTCAAAAGGAGCAAATGGAGTATTGAGTTGAACAGGTAGCGGAGGGAGAGAGAGGGGGCAGGGGGAGAAAGCACAGAGGAAAGATTATGGCCCTTGTACAAATGTTCCTGCAATTACACAGTTGCTACAGGACATTGTGTTGCATTTCTCGGGCTCCAGGAAGCTGTGCAAACATTTGAACCTACTTCTGACATAGGCTGACGGGGCTTATTCTTCCGACGCAAGTGATCCAGCCAAGCCACATGGACAACAAGTGCAGATGCTTTTACAACGCTCTGAGCTTCATGAAAACAATTCGACACAGCATTTGAGATGCTCTGATGGGAAACGTTGAAATGGCTCAGAGAAATAGGAGTGTCTGGAGGAACAGCTGATTGGAAAAGAGAGAAAGAACCCAAAGGCTGAGGGACCAAGGCACAATCCCCCATATCTCCAGCCCCCAGCGCATCACAGCCCTTTCCTGTCCCAAAAAGGGATGTACAGATCCACTGTACAATCCGTTCTCTCTCTATTCTGTAGACTGCCTGGTTCCTCCTGTTCCATCGTCCACTCACACAATGCAAAATGCGTTGGTAACCATTTGCACAAATCTGCACTCTCCAAAACGTGAACATTCTCCCCCAGAATTTTAGGCATTTCCCCAAAATATGGAAATCCATTAAAAATTGCACACTTTGGCCCATGAGGGAAATGCACATCTTTGGTAAGTGCTTTTTATTTTTAGATATATTTTTGATGACTAAATTTGTGTCAAATTATGGAGGAAAAAAAAGGAGAAGGCTGAACAACTGTGGGATGCACCTGCAACGCGGTCAGCTGTGAATCCTGACACATTCCAACTCGCTTGCCCTCACTGCAGATTTCTCGCCGGGTCCTATGGCCTCTGTGATCGTCCCCCTAAACATTCTCCAAAATTACAAATGGGTGGGGAAGTTGGTTGTGACCCTTGCAAGCAACAGCCGCTTAGCCTGGGGAGAAAGGGAGACTGGAATGCACGAACAGGGGAGCAGAGATGGCACAGAGAGATGATCCTGCCCCAGGGAAACGGATGAAGCTTGTATAGGGTAGGAAGTTAAGTGTGTTTCGATCTTGGAAACCACGGATGAAGGTGCCGTTCCTCAAGTGGGTCCACGTGCACTAGGAGCTGCACTGAATGCAACCCACTGGCCACGTAACGTCCGCCAGTCCCATTTCAGAAGCCCCCAAGCAGAGCATCAAAACCAAGAGGCTTATGAAGTCCCTGGTGGGCCCCACCCCACCCCGGAGGAAGCTGTATTCAGCCTGGAGAGTCCCAAGGTGGACAGGAAGCTGGTACTCGTAGCTGGCCGACTGGGCTGGTGACCGACAATGTGCCCTTGAGGCACCGAGGACAGGAAGCTGCTGGCAGCTCCCACGCGAACGAAAGGTAAGGGCTTCAAACTCACTAAGACTGCAGCCTTCTTGCAGTGTGGGATCCCTGCTATCCATTTGCCAGGAAGTTTTCAAATCCGCAAACAGAGCACCACACTGCGCAAAAATTGCTTGTTGGTGTCCCTTTCCCTGGCCTGGTTCCTTCTCTCACCAAAGCCTTTTCTGTGCCTCAGATCTCTTGCCTCTGGGTTTTGCCTTCACGATCTTTGAAGTCAACAAGGGTTCAAGGTGGGGAAGCCAACCTTATATGCCCCCTGGTTTGTCAGCCCAGAATGCCTTAAAATGCAGTTCCATAAGCACTTTTTCCTTCTTTTTCTAAACCTGCTTTTCATGCCCATTCCTACTGAGGCTACAAAGGGGTGATTTAAAAAGTATTGAGTAACACTAAAGAAATTTTAGGGCAAAAAAGGGGGAAAGAAATCTTAGGGCAAAGACTTGCAACTCCCAGCATCCCCCAGCCAGCTGTGCTAACTGGGGAATTCTGGGAGTTGCAGGCCTTTTATCAGTCTCAACATACATAGGAAGGTGCCTTTAGTCATTGAATCCTGACAGCCATATACTGCAATCCTATACCCACTCACCTGGGTATTAATTATGCGGATTTCTTGCTAAAATGTGAGTTATGTTGTGTGAACCCAGCAATGCTAACAAACCATAGTTTATTAATCACGAACAGCCTATGTTTTACAACTCAACAGCAAACCATGGAATTTCTAATAGGTTGTTCACGGTTAACAACCCACAAATATGAGATAACATGTTCAGACAACACAATAACCCATGGTTCAACAACAACAACAATCCACAGTTCAATGACAACCCACGCTCAGCCCATACTCAACCTCTGAGTGCAGGTTAGTGTGTTGTCCAAATGAGCTAAGTTTTACCCCAATCACAATCAGTCTCTTTCCGAAGTCAGCAAGGAAATTCAATTGGTTAGAATCCTTCTTTAGCCATTCAGGCCTTGAGCACACTCTTTGAAGTATATGCACACATTTCTCAGTGGCGGGTACACTCACTTTCAAAAAAAAAAAAAACGAAACCGAGAAAGCATAACCCAAGAAGAATGCCTTATTCCAGCAAAATAGGAGAAAGCCTCACTGCAGAGCTAGAACTAACATCCAAGTCTTGGAGCCCAGTGAATACTTCACACTTTATCATGTGCCCGAGTGTTTAAAACCAGTTCAGAACCTTAAAAAATAAATAAATAAATAAATAATGCACTTAACAAAAAAAAAAAAAGGATCCTAACCAAGTTACAGAAAAGAAAACTGGCGATGTGTGCAATTTGTAAATGTTATTGAAGAAACCATCTCATAAAGATGAGCAATTATGTTTCAGGTAAAATCAACCAATATTTGTATAGTCTAAAATCATATCAGCAAAATGCAGAGTGATTTGAACCATGTCTCCTGAGAAACAAGTTTATCTGAGTTCAGTGGGCCCTTACTCCTTAAGAGAGTATGTGAGCCAAGAAGTGATGACTTAGTGTGTACATAGTTAGTTTGGGATGTTTCCAGACCAAGGGCTCTTAGCATATCAGTCAAAAGGTGCTGTGCAGCTATTCAGTCTTTCCTTGCTTGACAGCTCTTTTGTAGTAAGGAAAAAAGTATAAAAAGTAGGGGGAAAATATGGGAGGGTTATAAGATGTGATGTTGACACTTTTCCAGATGAGGCTTCAAAGCAATAAATGAACTGTCAACAGCATCCTCAGGTCAGCAGAAACATCCTTTTGGAAAGCCCAAAGGGAGAATTTTAATGCCAATTATTTAAATTATTACTATTAAAATGATTGTAGCCTTCTCCTCCCCTGTACCAACCAGATGGATTGGACTAGAACTCCAGAAGATTCCCAGCAGTCAGGAAAAAACTTGATCAACAAACCAGTCCTAGCAAATTCATCTCTACCAGGAGTAGCTATTTAATCATAATTAGGTTTTAGTTGCCCATTCAAGACTAAGCTATACCCAATTACTTTTCATTACAACAAGGACAGCTTGGGGTTCAAGCAACACAATAGTTGTGGGTTGCTGTGGGTTGTCATAGAACTGTGGGTTGTTGCTGAAACATGGGTTATTGTGTTGTTTGAACTCTTCTGCACCAACAAGCCATGGCTTGTTAATCCATGAAGAGAATCCATGGAATGTCATTGGACTTGAACTAGGGATTGTTCACCCCATGGTTTGATAGCATTGCTGGGTTCAAACAATGCAACCCATATTTTAACAGCAACCCACTCTGAGTGCTAGTTATTGCGCTGAGTGAACCAAGTCAAGATATATCTCTCAGAGAGAGCAAGGTCATCTGAGCTGGATGGCCAATGACGTCAGTGCCTTTGCGAATCAGAAATTCCCACAACCTTGACTCTGATGGCACTGCTTCCACAATACCACTGTGCGCAAGCATGTACGCACATATTATAGCGCACATCCATCAAGGCTGGTGCCTGAACATTATGATTCTGGCTTCTACGAATCTGACTCCTTTTCTATCCATGTCAATAAGCAGAATTTAGGGGGTTCAGCTTGCCCTGGCCCTGAACTAGGAGTTTCACACACACAGCCACCAACACTACCATTATGAAGAGAAAAGTTACTAGTATCCCATGTCTGATTTTAACCCTAATGTAAGGAATGGAGAATCGGTAGTCTTTCAGATGTGATTAAACTACAACTCTCAGGTCACATGAAGCTAAGCAAGTCTGGGTCCACCTTGGAACTAACTGCATGCAGCCACCCTGACTTCCATGAAGGGCGATAGCAAAGAAAGAGAGAAAGAAATCCCTAACCTACCACCCAGGCTAGCTTGGGCTGCTTGGAGTTGGAGTACAACAGCATCCAGCGGGTAAGGGACAGACATGGGTTCTGGGCCAAAAGAAAACAGAGACCCCCTCGAATTTTGTTTTTCTGCTCAAGAAAGCACCCATCTTCTACTGGAATAGCAGCTAACACTAGCGCAGCTCTTGGGACCCTGCCAACGTGAGCCCTGAACTCTTCTTTACACTTTGTTTGCCCAGCATTTCCATGGGTGGCCACCATTTGAATCTTCCACAATGCCCCGAAGGTTGCGAACATAGGTGTAGGGTGGCGATTCAGATAGTGGACGCTCAGTATTGCATGGAAGCACGCCACTGCTGGTTCGGGCTGCCAGAACACGGTCTACTCGCATGAAAGGGGTCCCTCCACAGACTACCAAGATGTGGCCCTCCTTAGAGCTGCAGCTGGCCCAGGAACAACCTCACGACGCAGCAAAGTGTGTCTCAGAATAAGCCAAAGTTTACCTCCGGTGGAATGCTATCCTCTGAATCTGTGCTGTCCTCACATCCACTGCCATCCAGGTTCATCTGTAACAGCTGGTCGATGGTGGAATCCACGGCACCATTGTTGGCTCTCAAGACACATTCAATGATGTCATAATCCATGTTGGGAAACATAGTCTTGAAATCCTCCATGGCCTGGTTAAACTCCAGCCGCCGGACTTGCCTTGCAGGACGGTTGTTGTTAAGTTCCTGGGCAGAGGAGTTGTTCCTTGAGCTGCCATTGCTGCTGCTCCTTCGGAACAGACTTGTCATTTTGGATAACTGTTTCTGGAAAATGTTTACACTTTTTCAAAGCAGGTTTTTGAGGTAGAAGGGCAGGAAAGGGGAAAATAGAAGAAATGTGTAAATTCCACACCAGGAGAAAGAAGGGATGAGGCACAATCCACCTTCCAGGATTGCTATCAAGAAGCTATAGCCCCATCTTCCAGCACCATTGACTGATAATCCACAATGAAAGTGCAGAGCATCAGAGACACTATCAGGAGTTGAACAAGCCTGAGGAATTTTGGCCCAGGGTGAATCCACTACAGGAAGCTCTCTAGGAGAAAGGTCCTTGGCAATACGAGCATTTCAGAAGCCTCCAAAGCATGTTTGCCTGAAAACAAACATTTAAAAAATTAAAAGCCATTTTTAAATAACTTTAACATATATTTCACCTCTTTCCACAAAGCATTATGAAGCCCAGCAGAATTTGAGTTCAGCTTGGAGGTAGAAATTCTCAAAACCAATTTTTCTGATTTGGCTGGTGCTCCAAGACTCGGTATCTAGCCAGATTTTAAAGAAATGCTGGGTAATAGTAGAATAACTGTCCATTTTGAAAAGTGAATCTAGCCAAGCACAAGGGTAAGGCTCTTTTCCTGTCAAAAGCCCAAGACATGTTGCTACCTTAGACCAGAAGGTATAGTAATTCTTTCAGTTGGGAGGATAAATTCCCTTTTAGAGACTCTCTTGGGGCCTCATTCTTCTGGCTGGAGGGGCCAAAGCCAAAAGGGACAGAACCAACATACAAAAATAATCCACATATTTGTGTTTAAAATTCATACTGCTTTTCAGAGATCCTACAGGCTATCAATAGCTACCAATCCCGATGGTATATGCACAGTATGTTTAAGCACCCCAGCGGCAGGAGAACATGGGTATGCTGTTGTACTCATGCCCTCCTTGTGGGTTTCTTGTGGTTTCCTGCTTACTATTGTGTACAAACCAGAGTGCAAGCACATGCTGTCTCATTGCTAACTGTGGATCTTCGGACCATGGTTTATTTATCATGACATGTGATCCAGGAACTTGGGACTCTGGCTTGTCTTTTCCCAGCCAAGCTAGAGTCATGTGCAAAGAATAAAGCCGCCCCGTTGTAAGCCGCCCCGAGGCTTCGGCGAATGGGGCGGCATAAAAATGTTTTAATAAATAAATAAATAAATAAAATCCTGGTTAGTGACTTTGGCTTGTCTGAGGAAGAACAGAGTTCCTGATTCATATGTCCTAACACACAAATTATTTACCTAATCCCATTTGCCAGACAAGCCAAATGGGAGCAACTGAGCAGCGAGCGCCTGTGCACCAGAAGCCAGAATTCTTCCATATTGTGACATGTGAATGTAGCCAATGAATGAGTCTCTTTGTCCCCACCATCCTACAAACTCTCACAAGCCATTGATCAGGAGAAAGAAGAGTGATCTTTTTTCCATCTCAAACTTATATACTCACAGGGGCCGGAGTCATTAAGTGGACGATAACAGGACTGGATGGAGATGGAGGCCCACCAGAGACACCCTACTAACACACACAGAAAGCTCTGTGGGGAAGAATTTACCACCAATGGTATCTGCCCAAGCAGGGAGCACTGGGGTCAGGCCAGGTTGGAGGCAAACTGTAACCTGCTGGATCCAACACTCCCTTAGTTCCACTAAGAGAACTGAGCTCTTCAACTACTAATTAATCACACACAAACTGGAATGGGGATTTTCAAACCAATTCCAGAACAAACGAAGAAACATACTCATCCTACTTCCTGTCCTGGCTGGAACAAGCCAGCATGCAGAGTGTCGGAACTGGTGAATCATCCACCATTTCACTCCCCAACCCAAGAGTCAGGATTGCTTCCTACGTCTTCATGTAAAATGAAAGGTTTGATATAAGAAGATACAGTACCTATCAGACCCAGAGGCAAATCATACCCAGTAATGATTTTGATTTTGTTTACAAAGCCAGCAGCTTTGTTGTTTTTCAGACATGACCCCAAGATGGCTTCTTTTGCTTTGCATGTTTGCTTTGTAAAATTTATCTGTTCAGGAGCTGGATCTTAGAATTAGAGGAAGGTGGAAATTCTGCCAGCTGAAGATGGGTGCCTCCTCGGATTACCTCAGTGACCAGGCATGCTGGTAAAGGAGAAAGCATTCCCCTAAATGACACGTTTTGCATTGACTCTGCCTCCTGGCTCCTTCAAGGAAGGCATGAGTTTTGAAATGGAAAGTTGGCAAACCTGGATGCAAATGTGACAGAATTCATATAAGAACATGGTGAGAAATACTTCAGACATTTGGAAAAGGATGACTCATGTGGGTTTTGTTGTTTTTTTTAATTACAACCTCAATCCCCATTGGTGAGGCAAGAGCCACAAATGCTAAGATTAACATTGCCTTTGAAGGCAGAGAATTTTCCTTTTAAACACAGAAGAATACAATTTATTTTTGGTACAGACTCCACTGATGGATGAAATTACACTGGGAAGGAATTCAGGCCCCATCATATTATTCAATTCCATTAAGCAGCTGGTGGGGGGATCTCAACACCCAATGAGATAATAGAACCATGTTTAAACATATACTTAAGGGAAAAAAAGATTTTTTTTTACAAAGAAAAGTACATGTGATTAAAACCTCTTAGGTGAAACATTCTGCATGAAGATTTAAAACCAGTTAGCAAAAAATGCACTCTGAAATGTACCCAGAAGCAACTATTACTTTATCAGACATATGTAAGTTTGGTTCTTCTGCTAACTGATTTCTATTAGCTATGAAACTGCACATCCTTGAATACTTTGAGTTATTCTTACAAACTTTATGGGTACATGGAATAAATCAGGATCCAGCCAAGGTGTGATTGGAAGGTGCCTGCCCACTTTACGGATCCTGTCCAGTCTTTGGTGTACATCAACCTTTGTTGGATTACAACTCCCATGTGGAGGGGGGAGTCCAACGTATCTGGAAAGCATGAGGATGGAGAAGGAAGGTTTTCATTTTCCTCTGTTCTAATGCAAGGTTTGTGGGCAATGGCAGATGCCTGTATTCACGGTTTGGAGAAATGGGACTCTGGAAGACAGTACTACAGTGTGCAAAGTTATTTCCTTTCATGTTCATACCACCGCAGAGTCAAAGCTCTCTGGGTGGTTGCACAGAGATTAAAACCTTAAAAATACAACTCAGTATAAAAATATATACAGAAATATAAACATGCTTAATGATTAACAATAGGAAATCCCAGGAGCCATTAAGAACCTTATTGTATGCTGTCAAATGTCTGGGAATAAAGTAGGGTCTTGGCACCAGATAGATATCATTTGGGAAAACTTTTCATAATCAGGGGCCGCTACCAAGCAGGCCCTGCGCCTTGTGGCCATCCTCCAGACATCCCTCTGTAGAATCACTTAGAAGTGGTCTCAGATGATTATTGTAGTGCATAAGGCCCTCATCAATGATTATCACGTGATGTAAGGGACCTGTGGAGATTCAAAGGTGCAATGAATTCACGGGACTGGGTTCCTGTTGGACCACCTGCACTTTCAGAAATACCCCAGCCTTACAATGAGCAAGAGAATTCCTATTTGCATGCTAGAACAAATAAAAAACCATCTCAGTCCTGTTCTGACCAGAGTATGACTGCCTCTCCATTGGCCATCAAGGTCACAGATAAAGGTCTTTCCCATCACCGCATACCTGATCCTTTAAACTTCGCATTGTGATAGGCCTGGCCCTGCCTTGACATTTCAGAGACTAAGGCTTGAAAACTCATACCTTCAGCAGGACCGCCTTGAATGCATAGGACTTCACAGATCCATATCACCATTTCTTTCTCCAGTAATTCCAAGAAGGCTGCTCATTATCAAGAGAGTGAGGTTCTTTAACCATCAGTTCAGGCAGAAGGAAGCCCAACCCACCTGCAAGAAAATGCACACCTTAGTTTCCTGACATTTCAGTGTGTACCAGTGTGTAGAAGGATGCCTTAGTCTACTGAATTGTGTACCCTGTGCCTAGCCTCGTGTGCACAGGGAAAGTGAACTAGCAAAAAAGAGAAAGAAAGCTAGCTTTTAGACAACACATTTGCCCTTTTAAGTCTTGGGAAATTTACTCTGAATTTATCCTAAGCCACAGACAAGGGGCTCCACACCCAGAATCAAATGACATATTGTTGGGACGGAGTAATTAGGGAAACAATGATCAATGTTATTAACTATGGTAAAATCAGGGTGTTTTACTAATGTCCAAAAGTCAAACAGACATTTAAGAAATGACAGGTCTGCATTCTAGCAGTTCATCGATTTTAGGAAGGTTTGAGGGCCAAATGTGATGTAATGTTAAAATGTACATGGGCATTTAATGTACTCAGTTTTAAAAATGAAAATGGCTGGTAGGAGAGTGTTAGGATGTGTTAATTAACTGGGAAGGCAGCAGGTAGTGCAACTGCAGTTCACTCTTTCCTTCCAAGAAAGATCTGGGTGTTCTCACAGACAGCTCAATGAAAATGCTGACCCAGTGCATAGCTGCTGTGAAAAAAAGGCAAATTTTGTGTTAGGCATAAGTAGGAAATGAATTGGACATAAAACTGCCAAGATCATGCTCTGGTTACACAAATCAACTGTAGTGTCACACTCAGAATCCCTGTGTTGATACAAGATGTCAACCATTCCACAGATCAAATATTTATCTGCCTTGCGATTCTCCCACAAGCCTTGCGACTTGTGAATTCATTGTTCAGAAAGAGCCGAAGCAAATTGAACATTTCCACATAAACCTCCAGAGTTCTGCTGCTGCAAACTCAGGGAGAAGCCAAGGAGTTTTAGTTCCAGCCTCATTAGCTAGGAAGCACAGGGAGGCCAATCCGATGGCAGATTGCATTCAATTAAGTGAACATCTCCAAGGTGCTGAGGAGCCAGTTTTACAAGCTCGCTGAGGGGTGGACTAATTCTCCATCTCCACTTCTGCACCCTGCTCTGGGTGCTCATTTGTACCAACAGCTTGCTTTGCATTACGGACCATCCAACAAGCATTTGGAACATTTCTCTGGAGGGTGACTTTCTGGGGAAGCCCTCCTCCCTGTTTCCCTATCAGAAACCCACTTTAGAGAGAAAGAAGGGAGTGTGGAGATTCAACCTTGCCACAATTCAGAACACATACAAAAGGGAGAAGCAGCTTTGGACAGAGAGAAATCCAACCAGGCTGCATTAGAGAGAGCCAGATCATGCCTTTTTCTGGTTCTTGCCTGACTAGCTGGCAGGGGTACCCGGGGGTTAGCTGGAGGAGGTGCTTGGTCAGAGGTCCTTTCCCAGTTCTCCTCCCAAAGACCCTTCAACCCAGAGAAAGCAAACTCTCAAAAGCCAGCACAGCCAACGCTCAGGAAGTATGGGAGCTGTAGTCCAAAACACCTTAGGAATCTAGATTTCCCGTGCCTGGGACTGAACCTGGATCTCAGGGCATGTGTACTAAGAACTAAGCCTCTGAATGCACAGCTCTCTAGGGCTGTGCCAGACAGTGGTGTAGTGGAGCCAGGGTCCACGGGAATGCTGTACCATTTTTGATTAACTGTAATGCTGAGGACATCTGCCACCCCCCTCAGAACCCTCTGGTCCCTCCGAGCTGAGCTGCAATCTTTGCAGGAGCTTGTGTGGGAGATTTCCCCAGCCACTGTACCTCACTCCCTGTCACAATGCAAACTAATTTGAGATGGCTTCGTCTTTCTAAACCAAGTTTTATGAAAAGACCTGCTCTTGGAAGAGTTGCAAAGTGCTAGAAGTGGTTTGTTGAGATGGCTCAACCCAGCTGGCAGAAGGTTCGGAGAATCCGTGGGAAAGAGGCTATGAGGACTAGTCTGGTGAGTGCCTGAACTTTCAAATGTACCCATGCAAGACAGATGCAGCAACTGTGCAACTTCAACCAGAACCTTGCAAAGCAGTCACAGTTTCCTTACAGGGGAGAACAGCAGCTGCACAGATGCTTCTGGAAAGCAAGTACAATCCAGGCATTGTGGAGATGGCCAGCTTCTGTTGTGTGACCCCCAACATCTGGCATTCAGAAGCCCACTGCCTCCAAGAACAGAGGTCAAACAGAGCTGAATTACAGCTGCAACACAGCTGTCGGCATTCTGCAAGACTGGAGAATTACTCCCCTCCTTACGCTGAAGAATAGCAACCTGGTGGATCTCCAAGCATTCTCTCAAAAGAAACTGACAGCTGGAAAATGGTTAGCGTTAACGTTTTCTAGGGCTCTCCTATCCCTTGCCGCCACCTTGGCAAAACAGAACGGTTCCTGGCTGATCATTGTCTGCACTGTTCAAAGATGACCATAAAAAGCTGGCCTATGCCTTGCCTTTTCCACCTAACACAGATCAAAACCATATTGTCCCACTTCTACAGTCTGCCCATGAATTCCTCTTACCAGGCCCTTAAACCCGTTCTTTTTTCCTATGAACACAACGACGTGTAACCGCAGCTTTAGGCGTTCATGCACGCTTTGCCAAGAAAGCCTCCCACACATTCCGTTCAGAGCTGCTCAGCTCACTCCAAGCAGAGCAATGTTGGAAATTCTCAGTAAGCTTCCTCAAGGGATCACAAGCTCAAACAGCAGAGCTTCGCCACATCTCGTACTGTTGAGCCCCTGCCCCAGTACAAAGCAAGGTATGTTGGAGGGCTGGTTTTTGCACTCAGAAGCTGCAAAGAGGGTTAGAGGACAACTTCTGGATGCATCCAGCCCTGACTATTTCCCGGCTTAAGAGGAGGTGAGGAGTTGGTGGCAAAAGGAAGTGGTGCTGTATGGTGCTGTATGGTAAGTTTGGAAGGCCATGCTCACAGCCTGACTTTTCCCATAGCCACACCTGGAAGGAGAGTTCCAAAATTCAGGCAGGTGTGTAGATCCCATTCAAGACCAAGCCACCCTAAAATACTCTGTTATGATGAGGAAAAATGGGCCTCTTCCTGTGGTCAGAAAGGGAGAAATAATTCTCAGTGGCTTATTTCCCCTGCCTCACATTCCAGAGGAATTTACATAATTATCTTTGCTGACTGCAAGGATAGCTCATTACCATGGCTAGCAAGCCACCCCAAAATCATAAGACCACCCATGACTGCATTCAAACAACATAATAACCCACACTCAAGGGCTGGGGATAAGTTGCTGAACCACGGGTGATCATTCTTGTTGAAATGCGGGTTATCCTGTTGTCTGGATCCAATTCCGCTAACAAGACTGATGAGAACCCATAGTTTGTCATTGGGTTGTGAACTGTGGGCTGTTCACTGTGATTTGTTATCTCAGCTAGGTTCCAATGATATGATAACCCATGTTTCAACAACCAAGCACAATTATTGTCTTCTCTGAACCCAGTCCATGAGCACAGCAACAAGCCACCTTTGCCAGGTTCACCCAACATAGCAGAGTTTCTCAGAGAGGGTAATTATGCCAGTCCCTCTCCACACGCTGGGCATGCCTAGGAGCTAGGCTTCCACCAGAAGCTAATTAATCAGCTTCGAAAGATTCCCAAATCAGCTCCATGCTTGCATGCAGGCCCGTATGCGTGATGCACCCAGACCACAGAGAACAGGCTAGTGGTGTCAGATGATCAGCTGCGTACTTGTCTATAAATCACTCCCCAAAAGGACTGCCAAGTCTTCCAAGCCAGACAACTTTTCTGAAATGCTCCCCTTCCAGCTTAAACCCTTATGGAGAATCTGTTCCCCTTTGCAATGCATGCACACCAAGAGTGGAGAAAGGTGCTTTCATGTGATATGCGTCAGCATCTTCTTTGCTCTGACATTTGGCTGAAAATTCAACCCCTAGCATGGCAGGTGCGGCGTGTAAGGATCCATGTGCAGGCATTAACTAGCATTAACCCTGAGAGGAGTGACAGCAGCAGCAATTCACACACTTCAACACGTTTGGAAAGGCAAAACTGGGTCACGCAGCCCTCGTGTGCACAGGGCACCCTGCCTGTGGCACCACCGTGTCACAGAGTGAGGTCACGTCCGTGCACTGTGTGGATTCCTGACAGCTGATCTGCGTATGTGGGAGTCCAAAGCATTTAATACCATGTCAGCTCAGACCATGCCCACCTGTCTTCAGTTTGCAGAGGTGACGCAAGCTGACCCTGGAAACCTCCCTGCATCCTTCTTACCAAGGTGGGGAACATAATCCCACACGGAGTGGGCATACAATGCTAAGAACGTACCTCCAAGAGGTGCTGAGAATTAAGCAAATTAATCACATACAATATACTGTTTAATCCATACACCAGAGTCCTTTTTTAAAGCCAGCGCTACACTGACTCCTGCATCAGACCTGGAAATATGCACGCAAAAGGTACTATCCTGCATAACTACCAGGACCTCATCCACATATAACTCCTTTATGACTATCAAGCAAGTGCCAAACTATGAAGCTGTACTACATGGACCTCCAAAAACATGGAAGGAAACAAAACAAAGACAGTGTTAAGCAGTAACTCACTGAGGCTGGAGCCCTGAAAGTGTCACTGGGAGCCCCAGATCTCTGGGAGGCCCTCTGCCCCATCACCCTGCTGTCCGTGGGCACCTACTCAAAGAAAGCTGCAGGGGCCTTGAGGTTCCCTCTTGCAACTGATCCCCCAGGACTAGTTGGCCATTTGTCCAAAGTCTCACCACTGTGAATCTTTCTGCGTTTCCCCAGCCCCCAAAATCAAATTGCCTCCTCTCCCCTATCAATACATGTCTCTTTGCAATGTTTATTGATTTTAAATGTTTATTCCGTCTGGTGTCCAGAACAGGGCTCTAGATGGCTCACAGAAAACTGAAAGCATGACAGCACATTTAATAAAATGTAATTCCAAAATGTAAAAATACATAGTAAAATAATTCTGTACTATATAGCAAAAACCATTCAACCATCAAAATATTGGGTAAATAAAAAGGGCTTGGCCTGACACCAGAATAAATACGGAAGTGTGGCATACCTCTCTGGAGAGCAGGTTTCACAGCTGGGGTGCTGCCACCGAAAAGGCCCTTCCTGGCAAGCCACTCTTCTAACCTCTTTCAGAGAAGACTCCAGGAAAAGGACCTTGACGGAAGTGCTCAAAGTTCAGGCAGGTGTTATGAGGGTGTCCTTAGGTGACAGTGTCTTCTAAGGACACATGAAGACTTTAGAGCATGTGCAGATTAGCACATGCAAGTTTTTTTAAAATTTGGTCCTGTGGGCCTGAGTCTCAGGTCTTTGTTGCTACCGAGCACTGCTCCTGAAGCAAATGGACAGGCCCACAATCCACCTGTGAGCACGTCTTGTTGGATTGGGGCCGCATAGTGTCTGGAAAACCTGCCCATTCTTGGTAGCTGGGACTGCCTTTCATCAACTTCAGACATTTCTGGATTGTGATGACTTAGCCATAGCAGTTCAAGCACCGAGAACTTCAAGACTGAATTTGTTTTTTCTATGCTGCTTCATGCCTAGCCATATTCTAGAGCAGACAGCAATACAAAGATTAAAATAATTAAAACAATGCATTAAAACCAAGGTAATATTCAAACGATGGCTGAACAGCATGGAAGCCTTCCCAGAATGAAGACACTTTCCTGCCTGCACTGAAGATAACACAGTGTTGGAGCTGTTTGATCTCCAGAGGCAGGGGGTTCCACAGGAATGGAGCCACCACAAGGAAGGCCCTTTCCCAGGTGGGCTCCATTTGGGCTGCAGGTTCGTGCAAAATCATCAGGAGAATGTCCTCTGATGACCTCAGTGACTATTGAAATGCACTCCATGTGGGCTACTTTTTGGCTGTCCAGAAGCTACAGTTCCATCCTTGGGAAAAGCGCTGGCCACCAAGAAGCTTCTGGGCCAACGTCTTTTAAGATGTTGTAAAAAATACCTGACCTTCAAGTTCCAGTGTGGAAGAGACTGGACAAATGCACCGGTTTGGTGAAGGAAAGCAGGCAATGCTGTAAAAAGCACCCTAGCAAGCAAGAGCAGCAGGGAAAGGAAAGCAGGGAAAGCATACTCCTTGATTTATAATAACTTGTATTGTGAGGTATAATGACTGGATCAATAAATTGATGGGTTGGTTTCTCAGGACCATGGTCCTACTTTAGTTTCTTAGAGTATACCCAAATCCCATAACAATGTGACATGCAGAAATGAACCAAAATATACACATTGATCTCTATGCATAATTTTCACAGGATTCTAAATTTTTTATAGTATACACAAATCCAGATTATACACTTGTCCAGAACTAAAACATAATCTTCCAGTAAACTGGGCATAGCTCGTTAGTGGTGATGTTGGTGGGGAGTGACCTTTTAGAATTTCTGGCTTGCCAGTCTTAAAAGTTTCTCCCGTACCTTGTAGGTTCAGTTCTAAACACCTCTCTCAGACTATTCAGAGGTGGGGGGCAGCAGGAGACCGCTGGCTGGCTTCTAAATCTTTTGATAAAAGCAAGTACCTGGCAGAGCACTTGCTATTGCCACCACTAAGCTACTTGGGGGAAGACAACAATAGAAAGCAATCAGAGAGAAATAAAACAGGCAAGCCCCCAAGGGACAAGTAGCCCTAGCTAGACACACGCGCATGTACCTTTCCAACAAGAATGGATCCTTCAAGGCTGCACAGTCAAATAAAACTGCCCAGGGGGAAAAAAAACATGGGATAGATGGATGATTATGTGGCATGTCAGGAGAGAACGAAAGGAGGCATTGCTCAAAAGAAATTGAAGGAACAAAGGAACAGTCTGTTCTCAGGCACAGCCACACTGTGCCACATGATCAGGTCATCAGGTGGCCAGGACGCCAAGGTAGCTGCAGCAACAGCGAGGAGGAGCTGGTCCAGCCTAAGGCATTTTGCTGCCTTAAGGGGAACAGCAAATGAGCCCCTTCCCCAGGTTTATAGTCCTAGCCATGTAGGTCTGGCACCTGAAGCAGAAAAATCACAAAAGCACTTTGTCCTGACACAGACAGGAAGATAGGGCAGAATTCAATAGTCTCCTAGTGCCTAGATAATACACCATCATAAGCCAACAGGGAAAAGGGCAGTGTGATACCCAGATTTTGTGGTGCGGCAGCAAAACTGGGGGCAACTTTAGTTGGCCTGCCAAATTGCGGTGGCGAATCATTGTTTCTTCGGTTGCAACGGCTACAAGGCATGAGTGTTGCCGTCACACAGTGCGTAACGGTAGGAAGCACTGCAAAGGGGTGTTGCTACAGATGTTTCATGGGGTTAGCTCTCCCAAGGTCATGCTGGGAAGAGAGAAACGAGAGGAAATTCAGAGGGAGGCCCAGTTGCTTGGCTGCTTTCAGGTATTTTCACTCTAGCATCAATCTCAGTGGCAAATTAGCAGTGGGATGAAATTGGGAGGCAGCTAGAACATTCAGAAGTCTGTGGGAGAAACCCCTACCATGAAGTGCTGTGAGGCTGCTGAACTGAGGGAACAGGAAAAGGAAGCCCATTGTTGTGTTATTTAACTGGGATATTTGCGGTTACAATCCAACAACATTCTATTGTTCACAATACTTTTGCAGCATGTGTGCCCACTGATGCCCTCATGAGCCTCTTCTCATCCCATTATATCTTTTCTTATCTTCTCAACAACCCTACGGAGAGGGTTGAGTGTCCCAAGACTGCCCTGTAAGCTTTGTAGCTGGTCAGGGATTTAAACCTGGCACTCTTCATTTCTGATTCAACTTAATAAGAAACAACAGGTTCAAGTTAAAGGAAGCCAGATCCAGGCTAGATATCAGGAAATATTTCCTGTAAGAGCAGTACAACAATGGAATCCATGACCTAAGGAGGCTGCAGGCTTTCCTACACTAGAGGCATTCAAGATGCAGCTGGACAGCCCTCTGAGAGGGAAGGTTTAGCTTGGGGTCCTGCACTGAGCGGGGGGCTGGACCCAGTGGCCCTCTGGCCCCTTCCAACTCTCCTATTCTATGCTTCTCTGATAACAGGGAGGAAGATGGTAGCCATCTTGTCCTCTCCTCACTGGCTGAGCATCCACTTTGCTGGACTCTTGGACCGCCATGTGAACATTTTCAAGGTGAAATTGCTGAATGGACAGGAGTTCCATTTCAATTCCTTCTAGTTTGAATGGGGAAGCTTCAGCAAGGACACTACATACATCGTTTCACCGTTGCAACGGTCTCTGCATCAGTTTTATGAATAATAAGAGTTAAGGTAATCATCACAGTGTGTACTTTTTGAATTTCAGTTCACTCTGAGAACACAGCTTATGTATCCCCTGCCCTGCACAGCATGTAGTACATAAATCAAACAATTTGAGGCTAGTACTTCATGAAATGAAGAGAGTCCACAAAAGCTTATGCCAGAGTAAATGCATTCGCCTTTCAGTTGCTATAAAACTCTGTTGGTTTTGCTGTACAGTAGCTACGGTGATGCTATTCTGCTTCTGGATTTTTTCCCCCGTTTTATTTATTGGTTTTAAATGTTCCATGCTGCGACTAGCCAGGAATCTAGAGGGAACTTCTGGCTTCCACAGAACTGCCTTGGGGATGTTGCCTCTCTATGAATTGGTCTTCTAAGAATGTTTGGAATATATGCATATATGTGCTTTCCCCCTTTCTTGTGAGTACTGCTTTGGTGTTCCATGATGGAAATTAAATCTTCCACACCACATTTCTAAATTAAACCTATTATTAATGAAGAAAGTGGAGCAACTTAATTGAAACGCTTCGTGCCTGGCAGGCCCGTTGTTCCTCTTGCATGGGAAAATCATTTGATCTCAGTAGGATGACATTCTTCAAATAGTTGGAGAATTCGAACATGAAATAAGGTTTCTAGGAAGAGAAGATGGTGGGCATGTAAAGGTGATAACTGATTATCTTCTCCACATTTTAGAAATGCAACATTTAATTATTTCATCAGATGATGTGATTGGAAACTTCACTGGGTGGGAGGATTTTTCAAATGTTATTTGCTTACAGTGTAGCTAATTATTTTAATAGAAGACACGACGAAAATGATGGCTGGCAGTAGGAACTGATGGTTCTGCCTTGATTCCAGTGTATGCCATTTTGCATGTATTATTATCATCACCATCTTCACTGTTGCATTTATATCCCGCCTTTTTTTTTCCTCTTTCAAGATACGCATGGCAGCTTACACAGCTACATTTTATCTTTACAACAACAACCCTGTGAGGTAGGTTAGGCTGTGACTACCTGAATCGGCCAGGTAAGCTTTATAGCTGAGTAGGAACTAGAAGCCAGATCTCCCACATCTGTACCACACTGGTATTAATTTGCCAGTTCCATCATTCCTGCAGGTGTTTTCCTTTTCAAACCATTCTTTTTGCACGCACTTGTATGCTTCTCCCCTTCCAAAGTACTGCTTTATGCCCATGCAAATATATTTTATGCAACCATTTTTAAAGCAATAGCTGCACGTCTCTTTTCCACCATCACAGTTCTCAGAGCAATGGAACCCTATCAAGCAGATTGTGTCGGCCCTCAACCACCTTCCCATGGGAGAATTATCGGGCTATAATCAATTCATACAAGGGATGGATCATGGAATTCTTAATCACATGACTGGACATACTAGGTAGAAAGGCAGGCAGGGGCTCACAAATTTTAAACGCATAAACTAGAGCTCACTTATCCTGATTTTATTTATTATGTATCCTGCCTTTGCTCCAAGGAACTAAAGGCGGCATACATAGCTCCCCATGCTGTCCCTTTCCCAGTTTGACCAACACAGCGATATCGTGAGATACATTCGGCTCACCTGGTGAGTCTGATGTCTGAACAGGAGTTTCAATCCCTCCAGTCCTACTCCAAGAACCAGCCCACTCTGCAAAGGAGTCCCATGCAGAGTAATCAGTGTTACTCTGCAATGAGAGTCTAAGAAATCCCACAGCTTACTGAGCGTGAGGTCAGCAAGGCTCCTGAAAGCGCCCTGACTCGCCATATATCATCTGAGTGTTCTTGCACGAAGGAAACTACGTGCAAGAAACTTCACACAGCCCTGAGAGAAGCGGTGTGTGTATGGAACTATGTCTACAGTGTGCCTGCATCCCTCAATGTGACGGATCCTTCAAGAATCCGAGAGATTTTTGGATTCATCGGTCCATCCAGAGAGCCAGGTGCCGATTTAAATGTGCAATGAAAGCCACGGTTCCTGAATCACGTTTCCGGGACAGAACTCTAGCCGAAGCACCAGCTCTCCCGCAGTGTGCAGAAGGAGCCGCAGCCTTCAATGTCCCCTTGTGCTTTCCCATCCGAGGCCTCCTTGGAAACTGGGGGAGCAGGGAAGGAAGGGAAGAGAACTAAAACTGCTATTGATTTGCCTAAAGCAAGCAAAAGCAGAAAGGCCAGCGTCTGTTTCCATAGAAACAAAACAAGAACGCTGTGAAAGGGGCAGTGGGAGCTTCTCATTCACGGGCATCACACATTATTCATGCAAGGACAGGCCTCTGTCCATGAAGGGCTGAGAGAAAGATTTAAAGCATATCATTGCCAGTGGCTGCCCCCCACCCTCTCTCTCTCTCTCTGCAACTGGCCAATCTGAAAATGAAATGAAATAGATATGTCGTAACTCAGAATGACATTTGCTCTTTGTTGCTGTCAGATGGTGCCATGGTGTTTCTAGGCATAATTGGAAGCGTTGTGGGATGCAGCAGGAATGGCTGAAGCGGCTTTGGTGTCTGAAGGAAAGAAATTCCAAATGGCATACTCTCCATTGCAGTAGAAATAGTATCATTTAAAAAATTAAGGTTGCATGGGTTTTGATCTGTAAGACCTTGCATGGCTTGGGTCCACAATAGCTAATGGAATGCATCTTCCAACCAGCATCTACTGGGACGCTACAATTTACCACTAAGGCTTTCCTCTCAGTGCTTCCTCCAAGGGAGGTTTGGGTGGTGGCATCAAAGAAGAGGACCTTCCCTGTGGTGTCCCCCCGATTATAGAAAGATCTCCCCACTGAGGTCTACCTGGAGTCAGCACTGTCAGCGCCAGGTTAAGATTGCCCTCTCCTTCCAGGCATTTAATGAGCCATGATGGGGACACGGTAGTGACTTAAATAGGTCAACTGATCTTGTTATATGCCATCAAGTCACCTCCACCACATGGCAGCACTTCACAGCTCTCGTAAATTCAAGGCTATGGCTGCCTTTATGGAACTGAGCCATCTCCTGGTTGGCTTTTACTTCTGCCTTTTACTTCTCCTAGCGTTATGATCTTCTCCGGTGAGTCTTTCCTTCTCATGATGTGTATCAGTTTCATCATTTCTGCTTCCAGGGCAAGTTTTGGCTCAATCAAGGATTTACTTTTCATTTTTCTGTCAATCCAGGATATTTAGAAATGTGGATGATTTTGGCCGTGCTCTCCAGGAAAACATCCTTCTACTTAATTATGTTTTCTAGTTCCGTGATTGCTGCCCTTCCAAATCTCAGCCTTCCCCGAATTCCTTTGCCGCTGGTCTCCATTTGAATTGATGACTGCGCCAAAGTATGCAAGATCGGTCACAATTTCAACCTCTTCATTGTTGGCACGGAAGTTGTATAATTTTTCCGTGATTATTACTGAAATTGTTTTGGCTGTTTAAACTGTTAATGGCTATTGAGCAGTATATAAATGAAACAGATTAATGATAAATAGTAATTGCTCTTTTCAAAAGACTTGTGAAAGGTATTGCCTGACGCAGGCCACACACGTTACTTCTGGTTATGAGACAGAACTGCTTTGAGAGAGCATCTGAGAAAAAAAACAAAACGAATGCCACAAAGGCAGCCATTATTCCCCCAGAAGCCCCCTAGGAACACTGCTACATTATGACACAGTGTCATCCAAGGGGCATTCTGGGTAGGATGGAGACCAGTCATCCAGAAAACCTTTGATCACACCAGAAGTAGCAGTAAAAATGAACTAAAATAAGCCAGCTTTTTTTTAAACCTTCTGGAACACGGAGAAGGTTTTAAAAAAACCTCACTTTTGAGTATAATTGCCCCCACTCATACACTTTTGCTATCGGTAATTGGGTTGGCAAACTAGGAGGAAACATTTATTTGCATCCGTAGCGGACTGTGCTGTTTTAATATTGATTGTTTTTAGGATTATCAGTTAATACTCAACGGTTCTTCTGATGAGGCAGGATATACATATATTAAAGAAAAGAAGATAAATGTTATGTTGATTAAGCTTACCTAGATGTGCTTATCACCCTCTAGCAAGGTAAATTGCCAGAATTCATGAATGACAAGTGGTCCTTGATCATGACCATTCAAAGCCATCTTCTAATTATTGGCTGACAGTGTATGAATAGACAACCAATGTGAAGCTAGCCTCATTTCTTTTTCGGCATTCTTAAATCGTTTACTTAAAACCTTTCAGTGTGGGAGAAAGTCTAATACGGCTTAGAAAACCACACAAAAATGCTAAATATAACCATAAGAATACAATGGTAAGAGCAGTATCTGAAAAAATAAGGGGCCATTCAGAGCCTGAGAAATAGGAAGAATTTTCATGAATCACTAAAAGGCCATGTAATTCTGTACCAAGCAAGAAGAGAAAATGGAAACAGTGCTACAACTGAAATGCTCTTACGCATTAGATTTATTTATTTATTTATTATTAAAACATTTTTATGCTGCCCTATTCGCCGAAGCCTCGGGACGGCTTACAACGTTAAGTTAAAAAAAATAATTATATCATTAAATTAAAAAATACAGACATTAAGTTAAAAATGCAAAAATACCAATATAACATAAGCCGCCCTGGCCAGATGAAATCCAATAATATTAACAATTAAAATGCCACTTAAATAAAAAGGTCTTTGCCTGGCGCCGAAAAACAAATAATTTCTCAGCTTATTTGTGCAACAACCCATCACAGATAATTAGCCATGATAGACTACCATGTTGTCTGAAGGCAGACTGCTTCCTGCCACCCTGACAACCCATGGCTTATTCTAGAGGCTGTTCGATCCTTGATTGTGTTGTTGTGTCGTTTGAACCTGGGAGTGCAATTGCACTGTGAGTTGCAGGAATCTGCTAGCAAACATCTCAGCAGAAGCAGTGAGAACCTCTACTGCGTGTTGCGATTCTGTCCTTGCCGTGAACAGTGACAGCCCATCCACCGACGCCCAAGCGGCTTGTAAGCCGTTTATGCTTGAACGCCATCCTGAGACACTATTGTGAAGGATGGGTTAGAAACGTTCTATTAAATTATGTTAAATTTGGGGCAACCTTTGCTGGTTCACCATCTCTTCGCCCCATTGCACAAACATGCTTGAATATTATTATTATTATTATTATTATTATTATTATTAGAACATTTCTATGCCGCCCCTTGCCGAAGCCTCTTTGATTATCTTTGGTCAGCATTTTACAAGTGCACAACTGTGTTCTTGTGGCTGTCTGCTATGTGTAGACTAGCCTGGTCAAGTTCTCTGAACAGTTTCAACAGCTAATAGGAACAGGAAAACAGTGCAGGTAACATATGTGGGAACTGACGTGAAGAGAACGCCTTCAGCTAATCTGCAAACAGTTGCCAGGGGCCAATTGCCAAGTGATATCAAAGCACCTAGGTGGAGTAGGGGAGCAACATAAGCAGCTGCACCAGGACAGATGGGAACAATTCCTCCCTCCCTTTGCAACGCACACCTGTCACTTTTAAATATTGAACTCACATTTAGCTGTGCCCTCTATTTCATTCCATTTGCCACAGGCACTTGTAGCCATAAAGGGGAAGTTAAAAAGCAAACTGAATTAAGGAGTCTCTCTCTCCATCTATTCGATTTTATCCTGCCCTTTTTAATTCTTGCAAGGAACCCAAAGCAGCTTACATAGTCTTCCTCTTCTTCATTTATCCTCACAACAACCTTGTGAGGTAGGTTAGGCTGAGAGTCAGTGACTGGCCCAAAGACACCTAGTGAGCTTCACAGCCAACAGGGGACTTGAGTTTGAGTCTCTCCAAGTATTACTCCAACTGCTAGGCCAGACTGTCTCTCGAGTATCTGTGTTCAGCTGGAAGAGAGACCACTCTTGCTGTCAGGGGATGGAGGGACCAAAAGTCTCATGCATTCTTTTCCTCTCTCTTACACAAACACGCCCAGACAACCTTTCAAGGCCAAAGGTCCTCGTGAAAAATATCACTCGATCTATCATTAATAACCCTAAAAGGGTGCCTCTTCCTAAAGATCCCCATGTTGGAAAATGACAGAAAGACTTGAAATGAAAGCAAAACAGCGTGCTTATGAACGATCGATTCATCACAACCAGGATTCGACCCAGGAGGCCAACAATTAACTCTTCTGCCTCAGTTCCTGCCTGCTCAAGGCCTCATCCAACTTCCAATTAAGTTTAATTAGCCCTGACACACAACCCGGCAATGCTTTACAGTACAGAAATTCACCAGGAACAAAATAGTGGTTGCAATTACATAGAGGCAAAGAACAAATGAAATTAGAATTTGCAGAGGAAAGGCAATTGTTTATTATGAAGCTATTACTACCACCCATTGTGCAAGCTCAAGTCCCAGCTTTGCTCCGGAATGTGGAACTGGCCCTAAGGGAATACTGTCCACACAGTTCTGTGCTTTCAAAGAGAACACCTACAGAGGCCACCAAAGCGAAGCGGAAGATGGAGACTGGCCATTCCATGGACAAGACTCAACTGGAATGGCAGCTGAATTAATAATAGGAGAGTCTCTCCGATTGTACCTGACAGTAGCAGGCTTCTTTTAGGGATCCAGGAAAGACTGTGGGGCACACAGGGTTCCCGTTCCCCCAAAGGAGAGGGGCAGCAGGGGCCACGGAGGGACGGCCAAGCAGCTTCTTCTGCCCAAGGCAGGTGCTTCCCTCTGCCTACTGTTGTATGGCGCGATTTTACAGACGAGACCAGAGACTGGTTGGAATTATCGAGAGGGATTTATTTACCTGCCGGCAGGGACCATGCACTCGTGAGAGTGTGGTGGTGAGCAGATTGAAGGCAGGATTTTTATACTCTTTTACACGGACGGCTATGCAGGTGCTTGAATAACAGCGAACAATAGGGGAAATCCACCGAGCTACATTCGCACACCTTTTTTTATGCTAAAGCAAGCAAGCGAGGGTACAGGGCGTGACGTTATGCTAGAGCGTAGCAACAAAGGCTGCTTTGTGGTCAGCCTTGCGTAGCGTGCACATTCGTTGGGGTTCTCGTTCTTACGCGAACAGGACACTCTGATCATGCTTCTTACCTGTGACGAGCCATGCCCTAGCTGCATGTTCGATGAAGAGGGGGGTTACAACACCTACTAGCAGGGCTGGCCCTTTCTGCTCCTTTCACAGGGAGCTGCTGCCATTCCTCACAAGCACCGCCCATTTCCTGCAGATTGGTTTGTCAATGGACAACGAGCCATGGCAACCATCTGGGGCTTCTTGTTGGGGTTTCCGTACTCATGTTGGATTGTTGTAGTGTCTGAACCTGGGCAACTGAACCCAGCATCGGTTGGCAAGCCGCTTGGCAAGAGCAGAAAACTCGCCTTGTCCCTCTTGATAGGCTGGCCAAGGAGACTGCCAGGGCTTGCCCCCCTACCCACGCTCAAGCAAAAGATGTAAATGTGACAGTCTGGAAGAAATTACATTCTTTGTTTATTTATTTAAAGCTTTTGTACCCCATCCACCACTGACATCTCAGGACGGTTTACAAGGGAACTCGGGTAGCGGAAAGAATTGCAGTAATTTTCTCAGTCCTGTTACCTGAAACATACTCTCTCACAACACTTAGGCTACCCACTTAGCCTGAAATCTGCAGCCATGTTGTATTTCCTGCCCAGGAGGGAGCGGGGAGTTATGGAGAACCCTGTGTGAACTCCTGGGACAGGATGACTGGGTGTCAGAGGGTAAATGAGAAGTATCTTTGGAGCCTGGGACCGGTTGGAATCTGGGTGAAGCCTCAATAAAAGTAGCAAATTGCATTAGAAATTACTAATAGGTGAGAAACATAGAGCGGGTGTGAATAATTCAGAATAATCAACAGACACATGAGAAAGGGGAGTCTCTGGATAAATAAAGCGTTTTCTGTAAACTAACAAATAGAACAAAGAATAATAGGGAAACGAATTTACTTTGTATCCGGACAACATGTTACGACGTAGGGTATATAATGTATGTTCTCTGTACCTCTTTCGAGATTCTGATTTGGGAAGCATCTCCCCTTTGTCTCCGTTTATTCTATAGTGCACCAGAATAAAACTGCTATTAGCTCTAAGTCTCATCTCAGGCTCTGTTTGGCTTTGGGTCTGGGGTCCAGCTGTTAACTGGTTTCAGTCCAGTAACAGTCCTGAGCAACAAAACCCCATACCCTGAGTATGACACATAGCAAAAAGCACACAAGCCCATAGGAAAATTTCCTCAAAGAACTTGAGTCTGTCCAATTATTCAAAAATAAATAAATACATCCATGCTATTATTCTCATCCTCCTCTGTTATGGATTGGAATGGAGACATTTGCGCCAATTAAGCAGGTTTTCTTATTTTACTAGAGTCATGTCCATTCTTTTCCCGAGGAATTCAAGGGCAGCTAGCATGGGATGTCCCATAGTATCTAAGCAGCGACCCTGCCTGACGGAGAGTGATTGGCCCCAAAGCCATACAGTGACATTCAGGGCTGGGCAGAGCGATGTGCCGACCAGCCAATTAGCTCCATAAACGGTGCTACATTATTAAGAAGAAACTTCTTCATGGCTGTTGTGGCCAGCATGGTCTTGAACTCGCAGCCTTGGCATTACCAACAGTACATTCTCTTAACAGCAGGTTACAAGTCAGCAACCAGGACCTTATTGAGTTTCAAGAGTACGGTGCCAAGTATTCGGCAGATTTCAATTCCGTAGCTAATGATGGTAGTGCTGGGTCCCCAAGCCCACACTGTTTTGTTGGTATAAGCAGATCATCATTTCAATATTTGGACAAGAGGGGGGCAGAAATAGAGATTATAAATATTGATGAGGCAATTACCTTCAATTAGCACCAGCTGGCTGGAACCCCTTAAGGAAACCACTTGGAAAGATGCCCAATTCCCACTTGTGGGTTGCTTTGTGTTCAGGTTGGAGCATGAAGGCCTATTCTTTAGATAGAATCGCGCTAACAGAGTAGAAAAGGGAGGAGAATTTCAGACGGTAGGTCTAAACTGACTTATTAGGGAACCAGCGAAGTCCCATTAAACTCATCAGGAAATATTTCTGAGGAAAAGTGGTTTGGAACAAAGCTTTAAGAAAGCCTTTGTCACGGCTGGTTTCTGCCAGATGTGTTGGGACTGCTGTTCTCATTACCCACAGCCAGCTTTGTCAACGAATGTACTGGCTGATGGTGCTGGGAGTTGTACATTTTAGAATGCTAAAATGTCAGTCAAGCACAGGGAAATCTTTAAGGAATAAATAATTAATAAACAAATATAATGAAGTGACTCTGTTAGAAAAATATAGTGGCATCTTAAAGGCTAATTTGGGGAGTTTCTTGAACAAAACAGAACAGAACAAAACAAAAGGCCCTTACCCTATAAAGTTTTACGTGGCTCCTGACCGTGTTCTCCCTAGATGTTATGCTCAACATGAGACCTTCCCTCAAATGCCAGCCCTCAGGCAGGTTCTGCCAGTGCCAGCAAGAAAGACACCCTTCTCTATTGTAGCCCTTCAAATTACAGAATATTCTCCCCATTGAAGCTTGCCCAGCACCAGCCCAGCACAAGCTTTTTGGCACCAGGTTAAAACTGCTCTTTATGCTGAGACATTTAACAATTCTAAATTGTGAAATGGGGGAAATGTCAGCCATGGCGCTGTATTCATCTCTCTTATTTAAGTCATTTAAAATTCAGTCTGTAAATCTTTGTAGAGAAAAATCTGGGGAGGGGGTTTACTGTTATTTCTATTTTATACTGTATTTCATTCTATTTTATAAATTCTACACCACAGAGAGAGCTTTAGCTATTGGGCAATATAGCGATTATAATAATTATTATAGTAATGACAACAATTCAAAATCAAGTTTCTGGTCTTTATGATTGGAGGGAAATCATCATTTTTGTACTGTTTGAAATGTTTCTTATCTTTCTAATATCCCCAAGCCAGGAGGTAGTATAAAGAGACAGAAGCCAAGAGCAAGAGCACAACTAGGGCTGCTAACTGTTTTTCGTCAGTACAAAATCTGAGCTAGAGATTTCCTGATCTGTAGCTTACTCTATGTGCCAGACCAATATTCAACCCCAAACATGTTTTATCTGGAGAAGGTCCTTGTGTTTTTGCTACACAGCTCTGTATCCCGCCTTGGATGCTTTTCGTTTTCGGATAATAATAACTGTTGCTGGAACACTGGAGCCTTTCAGCCCCCGGCCATCCCCTTTCCTGCCCTGCTACACCACAGCTAAGTAAAGAGGATAAAATTGCATTTCTCCCCTCCTGCTCTTGCATCATAGTCTGACCAAAACAAGGGAGCTCAGAATTCTACAAAAACACAAAAGAATGGCTCAGATGAAAGCATGTAAATGAAACAGCTTCATGCAGAACCATATTTGAATAAAGATTTGCATTTTTTAGATAAAGAATTAGCATTTTTCAGTATTAAGAATGAAAATAGAATTTTGGTATATGAGCAAACCTACTTAAACCAACTGCAGCAAAGAGCTTAAGATTCCATTAAGATCTTTTTCTCATCCAACAGCGATTATATTTCTGCTATATGTGATAAACAACCATTCCCTCTTTTGCCCAAGAGAAGATAACATATAGATATTTAAAGTGATCACTAAAGTAAGCCCATGCCAATTGCCAAAGGAGACATGCAAGCTTTTTGGTTCTACAGAATGCCATGTGGTGAGGAGTTCTGTATAGCTCGAAAGCCTACATCATATTCTCTGCCAGAACAAAACCAAGTCATTAAAAAGACCTTACTTAATCTTGCCTAGAGTGCAATTTATGCCACAAGGGGAGATCCCTGCATTTCTCCAAAGGAGGAGGCTAGATCATTAACTAAATCATATACAAATGAGAGGCAGAGGGGATTAAAAAGGGATGGAATCACACCAGCTGTTTTCAATGGAACCGTTAATTAAAGAGGCAGTGCTGTTCTGTGTTGGAATTAAAGCTCTGAAGACTACAGAAGGGCAAAAATGACCCCCTTTTGCATGTATACTTGAAAGGGGATGGGGGCACTCGGCCAAATTTCTCTGGGGCTTCAGAGATCAAGATCCTGAGAGAGGAAACTGGCAACTACAGATTTCTGGAAACTAATAGAGGGATCCCAGATGGCTTGAATGCTAACCTTTCCCAGTACACAGAGGGTGAATTATATAGAATTTAAGAGGCTTGATGGCTACAGTCCAATTAAAGGCATCGTCAACGCAATTGTATTTGGGGGACTAATGCAGCAACTCAGCACAAGCATTTGTTGAATCTTCCAGCTGGAAAATCAGGAGGCAATCATGCACATTCCTAGCAGAAATCACTCATAGAATACGCCCTCGATTCTATAACAGGGGTGTGGGACCTCCAACCTGATTCCGTCAATAGAAACACTGCATATACCCTATGGGAGCAGGGCATGGGTTTCCCTGGAGGAATTCCCTGTTATTTCGAATCACAGATTGGAGATAGTGGGGAAGGCCGGTGGCAGGAGATCCTGCCAGCCAAGCCCAAGTGGCAACAGATACCATTGGCAAGGCAGGAACTACTTTGGCAGTGCTGTTCTGGAGCCCGCAACTCTTCCCCCACCCCCAGAGGTTAGAAGATCTCTAACACTGCCTGTGATAATATACTTTCCACCTGATCGCACCGCGCCCAAAAAGGAGACTTCCGCATAGTGGCCTCCATCCCGTGGCGCTCCCAGCACCTCTGGAAGTCAGAGAGGCACCAACACAGTTCTCAGCAGGTGCCATAAACAAGACATCTTTATTTCAAGAAGCCTTCCTTGACTGACCAGCCACGATTTTTATTGATACCCTGTTTTTAGCACATAATTTTATTCTTTTTATCCTGATCAGCCATTTTTCATCCTCATCAATGCTCCAGAAACTTTTTTTTACAGATGTGGAGCAGTACAGAAATTTTGGAAATAAATAAGGGCCAAGAATCCTTCATGGCATGCATTGCTTTGGACGACCAAGATGGACGGAACCCGATGTTTATCCTGCAGCTGCCCCACATGAGCAAATGTCCTGCCCTCCAGGGACCAAAACATCTGTTGCTCTTTGGTCCCAGTTGCTAGGCATTAGCATGGGAGGGCGATTTCCCCCGTTCATCCTGCGGCCTTCCAAGAGCAGCAGCTAGAACCCATCTGTAGCATCTCATGCAGTGATTGTGACCCTGATCCCATCCAGATGTTTTAGACTACAACTCCCATCATCTGGCCTCTAGCCATCCGAGCTAGGGCGTGATGGAAACTGGGTACAGCTGATTGATGTCAGTTACTTACTTAAGATATAAGGCGGGCAGTCGATGTTTTCTCTCATTGCCTACCGCCTATAAGGGGACTAATTATATCATCACCGATAATAATTAGCCATATTTATATTCTACTTTTTATAAATTCAAATTACCTTTCAAAAGGGATCCTTTTATTATGTATTATTTTTATTTTTTTATCAGCCCCAAAGTGTCAGGTAGAAAGAAATGCAGGGTTTAAAAATGTCAAATAAAATAAAGTGACTATTTCTTTTTTGTTTTTACACTTTAACCATGCCAGGAGGGGGAGACAATTATACACGGACCTGAGACAGATGAGGAGGTGTTTCTAGCTCATCCTTAAAATTCAGGGACACTCAGTTCCAAATCTCCATGTTTTACAGGCGATACCCCTTCATACAAAACACAAAGCTGCCCAGAGTAAGGCAGAGGCTGAATTTTATTTAAGCGTCATTTTAATTTTTATTTAAGCGTCATTTTAATTGTTAACAGTGTTTGCTTATTTTATCTGGCCAGGGCGACTTCTTTTATATTATTTATTTTATATTGTTATTTTTATATTGTTACTATTGTATTTTTCTTCATGTTGTGAGCCGCCCCGAGGCTTTGGCGAATGGGGCGGCATATAAATGTTTTAATAAATAATAAATAAATAAATAAAATTTCTGGTAAAAAAAAATCCTCTTGGCTATAATTCTTTATTAAGTTCAGAACAGCACTGCTGAAAACCCACTGCACCAGGGTGAAGAACTCTAGGCCTGCAGCTCCAAAGCCAGCCCTCCAGGGTTCCCATCATCCTTTCCCCTGCCCATGTCCCATTCTCCCAATCACCGATCCATTGGTGGCTCCCACACTTTGGTGCCATTCTTAAGCAAATGTAAACTAAATGTAAACTTTATTTAAACTAAATGGCGCTGGTATTTCTGGCTCTCCTCACTTGACATCTGCCCTCACTCTGCTGCAGCATAGCTCTGCCAGCTTCTCAGCAACTGTCTCGAAATGCGATGCTGAATTGGAAGTTTTGGGGTAGATCCAAACCGAAGGAACGTGTTGGATGCATGCATTGAGTCTGGACATACCTCTGCTGTCCACACCGGTCCTACTAAACAAGGTCCTGCTAGACGTCCTCAGTGAGCCCCTGTGTTCAACGAGAGGAAGAGGCAGATACCAAGAGCAGCAACTACAGCGTTCTCCAGCCTCATCTGCTCCTCAGGAGGATTCTCCAAAGAAAAGGTCACCCGGCTCTCCAACGGGGAAACCAACCAAAGAGCTGCTAAGGCAACCACTGCGACACAACAACATTCCAGCAGGTCCTTGTGCTGCATCGTTGACAATTACAGCAGTGTTCATTTCAGCCGTCCTCAGGCTGACACCCTCCAGGTGGCGGCTTCCATTATCCCCGGCCACCATGGCTGGCAAAGAAGGGTGGATGGGAGTCGGAGTCCAACACCTCCGGAGGGTGCCAGGTTGGAGAAGACTGTTTTAGCCTAGAGATGGGCAACTGCCTTGCTTCAAAGGGCTATGGTAAAAGGAAATGGCTGGAACAGTCTGGGAGGTCATAAATCCAAATGGTAAATTAAACAGAAAACTTAAACCGTGAGGGAGTCAAAGTCAGTAGCCATTAATCCAGCATCAGAGGGCAAGGATGAGGCAGGAGCAGATCCATGAAGAGGAGTCACCAATTAGAGGGATAAGGAGCAGGAACACTGCTTTTTTCCGGCATCAGTTAGCTGGCCTGGCTGACCAAACTCTGACTCCACCGCTGCAAGCAGTCTAATGGCGTTTGCAAAGCACTGCTCCTGAGTAGGCCTCTTTATCCTACTGGGGGCCTTGGCTTGCAGCAAGACCTTCCGAGAGAACATTGGGGCCCCCTGCTTCAGCTAGCCCCTTTGCCTACACCTGCCAATCACAGGGACACAAGCTCACGCAGCATCTTGTATTCTTTGCAGTATCTGAGACCACGCAGTCATGGGTAGTTAAACGCCTCGAGCCCTGGAGTTCACAAATTAGATTCAGCCAATGTGCAAGTCTTTGGAATGGATGCACAGATGGGAGAGAAGCTGCAAGTCAGCGATGGAGAGCGAGTGTTGCATGCAGGAAGTCTCAGGTACAGACCTGGGAGGAGATGCCACTCGGTACTGAAGACAATACCGAGTCGGCCTGATTGATTTAAAGTAAAGGCATCTTTCTATGTTCCTAGGCAAAGTGCACTGCCTTGCCTCACCTTTTCAAAGGAAATTAGCAGCCTTTAAGGCAGGGGTCTCAAACTCAACTTACCTGGGGGCCGCTGGAAGTAGAGTCTGGGTGAGGCTGGGCCGCATCAAGGATTCCCCCACCGCAGTGGTGGTGGGCCGCTCATCCCCGGCGCTTTGAAGGCCGCAGGGCCCCTCCCCTGTGCCCCGGCCGTCCCGGCCATTGGCCTGCGGGCCGCGAGTTGGAGACCCCTGCTTTAAGGGATCCCTGCAGTAAACAGGACTGTGCCAAATTTAATACCAGCTGATAGTATGCAAACCTCTGGCATGCTGGCTGCCTGACGCAGGGCAAAAGGGAAACGATCTGCGATGTGGTTTCAGACGCCTGGCCCATCACTTCCGTGCCCTGAGCTCCCTTTGAGGTAAGGGAACAGCAGAGCAGGTACAACAGAAGACAAAAAGCAGTCAGGCAACAACTGCTTGGTAGCACAACCTGCTGTCACGCGAGAATAAGGCCTGTCCCCAAGGGGCCGTCGGCTGACAAGGTTACTGTCGAGTGGAATTGCACAGGCATCCATATCCATTTCCCCAGGATTTTTTTGAAAAACAAAACACAGTACCAGCTGCTGACATGAATTATCTGCTCATCTTCCACAGCAGCTGGTCCAGTGCTAGAAAGGCAGGCAGCTTAGGAATGGGGGCAGGTGGGATACCGTCCGAGCCAATGTGTCATCTGTGCAGGAGCCTTTCTGCGTCTCACAGCAGTGGGTTTGCTACTGTAAAAACAAAACGTTTGCAGAAGAAAATATTTCTAGCTTTTGTGCTACCAAAATGAGAAGCAGCTTTCTAGCCCTCATGAATGATTTTGGAGGCCAGGGAACAGGCTGAGACCCAGAATATCAGGAAACATTGCCTTGCTTTTCAAAACTAGTGACAGAAGAGGGGAGATAGCAGAAGTAAGTGGGTTGCTTACACAATAGGTATTTCCTCTGGAAATGCTCTTCTGTCTGCTCACCTTTTAGCGCCAAACTGCCCATCTCAGCAAATACCAGGCCTGTGACTTAAGTCACTAAGTTGTGCCCTGAAGGAACACATTTTTCTCAAGTTACATGGTGCTTTACATGAGGAAATGTACAAGACATACTAATCCATTCCTCTATTTAGTGTAAATATCCCATGCTTGAAGGGGAGATATTCAGACATGGGGGCTCTCCCATAGCTGCATTAACCCCTTGCTCCTTTGCCTAACATCCTCCTGTCCAAACTACAAATTCCTCCAGAAAGGGAACTGTCTTTTCTTGAAGATCTGTACAACTTGATATAAATACCAGCAGCTCAACAGAAACACACATACACATGCACACACGTTTTTACCCCACTTTTCAGTTGAAAAGGACTCCCAGAGCAAGTGGGTTACCAAGATTCATACTGTGGCAGTTCCTGCCCTCAAACATGCCCTCTTTAAAAGATATGACACAAAAGGAAAAGAGATTGGGAGAACGGAGGAAGAAAAGGAACGTTCCAAAGTTCTTAGAGGTGTTCTTTCTGGTAAGGAAAGATTAAAAAAAAGAAATCTCTTTTGGCTTGTTTTCTCTGGCCAGACTAGGCTGCTTTTCTCCTTGCCAGGATGTTCATCCTGGTAGGTAAGAGAAGAATGGAGCTACCCAGTGGCTCTGGTTGATGGATGAGGCCAGAGCCTGCGGTCCCAGAGGAATGGTACATATACATGCGCAAAGGTGTGTTCAGCCGTGGGGATATGTGGCACAGCATATGCACAACTCTGTGTGAGCGCAGTTGGGGTTTCCCATGCACGGCTGTTTGGCCACTGTGTGAAGAGCATGCCAGACTGCATGGACTTTGGTCAGACCCAGAAGGCCGCTCCTTATGTTCTGTGGCATGACTGTGGCATGGGTCAGGCTCTGCTTATGTTCAGTACAGTGGTCCGAGCACTGTAGAGAGCCTTGGGTTCAAAGCCCCGCTCAGCCAAGAACACGGGGTCCATTTCAGTCCCCGACTCTCTCAAGACTATTCTGCCTTTCCCGTTTGTGGTGGGGATGCAGTGGTGGTGGATGGATCTCTCTGTGCATTGCCAACACACCGCCTGCAGCAACCTGGAGAAAATGCGACAAACAGGTCAAAAGAGAAAGAGAGAACGAGTTTGGATTAAGGCCATAAAATGTCTGGAAAGCAAAAAGCGACGGAATCCTGAGGTGGCTTAAATGGCAGAGTGACGTTAGGAGGACGATCACTTCTAGCAAATCAGAAAACTAATACCACGGCCAGAGAAAGTTTTGTTGCTGCTGCAAGTTGCCATACTACACACAGAGCAAAACACGATATCTAGAGTTCTCCTGTGAATAAGCAAATCCTTGTCCATTTGCATTAGAGACAGATATGAAGGCATTGAAAAAACCCACTGTGGATTTAAAAAACTATGTAAGAATGGTATAAGACATACATTAATTTTATTTATTTTTATTTATTTTTCGGTTTATATTCTGCCTTTTTCCTACAAAGGGCTCAAGGCAGCTTACATCATTCTCCTCCTCCATCTTATCCCCACAACAACAACCCTGCGAGGGAGGCTGGCCTGAGAGTCTGTGACTGGCCCAGAGTCACCCAGTGGGCTCCATGGCTGAGCAGGGACTCGAACCCGGATCGTCCGAGTCCCAGTCCCACTTTCTTAACCACTACACCACACTGGCTCTAATGTTAATCATGATTTAATAATACAATATTGTAATACTTTAATAAATCAGTTTAATAATAGTTTACTAATGAGGTCCTCCCAGAGATTTTTAGAAAATCTGAATAGGAAAACCTGTTTCCACCCACACCCCCAGCTCCATTTTTTCTGTTTTTCCCATATTTTTTCAAGCCATTATACACCCGTCTGTTTTGCCCTGGGCTCAGATACCTTGGGTGTGTTATTTGGAAAGGTGACGTGTTGGCACTTGCCGCTGGAAAAACAAGACGCTCTTATTTCACACGAAGCAAACGTGAATGGAGGAATGCGGCACAGACCAAACCGAAGAACGAGGTCACTTCTGTGGTGTGGGGCAGACTGCTTCCACAAAAGCAACTTTTCCATATTTACGTAAATTATTTGTATCTCTTTACAGCTTCAACCTTTCTCATTTGCGGCACTCCTGGGGTGTTTCACAATTAGCATTTTAAAAAATACAAGAAAAGCCAAAGATTCATAGAAACCCAAACAGAACAATAAATCAAATATATAAGGGAGGCCTAACGAAACAAAAACACTCCATCATCTTAAATAGAATGAATACATCTTCAACAAGGCTAGAAATTAGAGGCCTTCACATGACACCAACAATAAAAGGTGCCAGGCTAACCTCTCTTGGGGCAGCAGTAAAAAGTGGGGTGCCACCACTGAAAAGCCCCCTCACCTGCTTCTCAGCTGCTAGAGTGACAAACATGTGGAAAAAGGTCTCCAGCGATGACCTCAGGGAAGGGACAGACGGGGAATGCAGAAGGCTTTAAAAGCAAGCGCAAGGAACACATGTATGCTCTCATTAGTCCCAGAACACCCTCATCAAGCAAATCACACCACCAACTAAGTACATTCTTTTTGTCATAGGCCTCACTCCTCAAAGGGAAGCAACTTTCAGAGGGTCATCAATGAAGTCTGTGCACATGAGCAAAACCATTCGGCCCTGGTGCGACATTATATGCTTTTCAGTGGCAGGCTGAAACCTTTTTCTTCCCCTGTGACCGCTTCGGGAGGGGGCCGCGGGCCAAAGCCTCGCCTTCCCGGCTTCTCCATGCAGAGCAACACAAGAAAGCCGCTGCACTCACCCGGTCTTTATTCTGCGCTTACGGTTTCCACCACACGCGTCCCGCAGCGCCTTGCCCTCGCCTGCTCCGGCTCCCTTCCCCCTTGTCGCGATGGCAATGAGCTGTGCCCGGCCGCACCGCTGCCCGGTCTCTGCTTGCAGTTTGTCCCGGCCTCCCTGCCGGCGGCCGCCACCACTGCAGCTCTTCCTCAGGCGCACGTGTGTTTCTCTGCTCTCTGCTCGCTTGCCGCCTTTCGCTGCCTCTCTCCTTCCCCCTTTCCTTCTCCTGCTGCCTCTTCATCCCCCCTCCTCGCACACCATTCCTCCCAGCCCCGGCCCCGGTCCGCGGTGCCGCACAGCCCCACACGCACTCGTATCCCCTGGCCTGGCCGCTGCTTCCCCGCAAATGGCTCTCCCCACCTGGGCCCCCAGCCCCGCCCTGCTGCCTTCGGCCTGGCCCTGTGGAAGGCCCCAGGGAAAGGGGCGAGCCCCCCTGCCTCCTCACATATCCCCCCCTCCAAGAGGGGATCACCATCTTCCTGTAAGGACCAGGGACCCTGGCAAGAAAAGAAATCAGTGTTAGCATGCTGGCGACCGTGCCTGTGCTGAACCGTAAAGGCATGCCGCTGCAACGCTAGACACCAGCGAGTGAGGCGGGGGTTGTCATCTTTCATCCTACTTAGCCATTGTAATGGAGCGTGGTTGGTGACCAACGTGACTGGGGCGCCCCAGAGGTAGTGTCTCAAAGCCAAAAAGGCCATTTGACAGCCAAAGCCTCTCTCTCTATTGCTCTCGTGGCTCCAGCTTATGGCTCAAGGAGAGTACTGGATGTTCAGCTGCCCCTTCCCCGTGTCAGAACCGCCCCCAAGCCCACGGTTGAGGCGTCGGTTTGGAGGATAAAAGGACGGGAGAAATCTGGCAACCGTAAAACAGGCTGACTGAGGAGACAGGTCCTCAGTTCTTCAAAAGCTTGTTCCATCTCCTCAGTCCATACCAGGGCACGACTTTGCCTTTTCTTAAGCGCCTCTGTCAAGGGGGCCGCTTTGGAGGAGAAATGATGGATGAATCGCCGATAGTAGCTGGCCAGGCCCAGAAACTGTTGTACTTCCTTCTTGGTGCGAGGCCTTGGCCACCGGCTTAGCTTCTCCACTTTATCTGCCATGGGCCGTATCTGCCCATGACCTACAATATACCCTAAATACTGCACCTCCTGTCGCGCTATTCTGCACTTGCCTGGATTAGCTGTCAACCCAGCCTTTCTTAGAGCCACCAAAACTTGCCGGAGGTGGTCTAGATGTTCCCCCCAGGTACGACTAAAAATGACAATGTCATCAATATAAGCCACAGCACAATGGGACAAATGTCCCAAGACCTTGTCCATAAGCCGCTGGAAAGTTGCGGCTGCCCCCTGTAACCCAAAGGGCATATATTTAAATTGGAATAGCCCTACTGGCGAGGCAAAGGCTGTCTTTTCTTTGGACTCTTCAGTCAATGGAATTTGCCAATAGCCCTTAGTGAGGTCCAAGGCTGAAAGGAAATGGGCTTGCCCCAGAGGATCCAGCAACCCATCTATCCGGGGCATGGGGTAAGCATCAAACCTTGATACGTCATTGACCCTCCTAAAATCAACACAGAAACGGACACTCTGATCCAGCTTCGGAACCAAGACCGGCTGACTCCTCCACACACTCACTGATTCCTCAATGACTCCTAACTGGAGCATCTGTCTTGCTTCCTCTATTATCACTTGCCTCAATCGTGGTGGGTAGGGCCGTGTTGGCACCCTGAAAAGGGCCCCTGGGACTGTTTGTATATGGTGGGCTACAACTGTCGTGTGCCCGGGTCGATCAGAGATGACCCCCGTAAATTCTGCCTCCAAGACCCCGACCTGTGCTACTTGAGCGGGTGTTAGTTGTGGATCAAGAGATAACTGCCCAGGGGCCAATGCCTGCGCCTCGGGTGACTCAGCTGTGCAGTCCGCCTGATGACTGGTACTCTCCCTTTCTCTCCAGGCCTTGAGTAGATTTACATGGTAAATCTGGGTTGCGCGCCGCCTATCTGTGAGGCGTATCTCATAGTCCACTGGCCCCACCCTCCTAACGACCTCGTAAGGCCCCTGCCGCCATGCAAACAGCTTGCCCCCTCCCATGGGCAGGAGGAGGAGAACGCGCTAGCCAGGTTGAAACGTCCGGGGCTGGCTGTGCTGATCGTAATAGTACTGCTGCTCTCCTTGGGCCTGTTTTAAATTACTCTCCGCCTGCTGAGCTAGGTCAGTGAGGTGTTTCCTCATGTCCAGCACATCCTGGAGGGTGGAGGTGGGCTCTGGGGCTGACGCCTCCCAAGGCTCCTTGACCAGGTCTAGAATTCCCCGGGGGTGCCGTCCGTACAGCAGTTCAAATGGCGAAAATCCTAAGGAGGCTTGAGGCACCTCCCGTATGGCAAACATCAAGGGCCCCAACAAAACATGCCAGGTCAACACAAACTTTCTAAGCATCTGCTTAAGGGTCTGGTTAAAATGTTCCACTAGACCATTGGTCTGTGGGTGATAAACTGTGGTGTGCAAGGGCTTTATTCTCAACAGGTCCCACATCTGTCTCAGCACCTGGCTCGTGAAATTAGTGGCCTGAGCCATCAAAATTTCCTTGGGAAAGCCCACCCGGGCAAAGACCCCTAATAGCTTCTGGCCAATCACCCGAGCTGAAGTACTCCTGAGAGACACAGCCTCAGGATTGCGGGTTGCGTAGTCGATCACCGCTAGAATATATTGGTGTCCCCGGGCTGACCTTTCCCAGGGCCCTACCAAGTCCACCCCAATCCTTCTGAAGGGCTCCCCTCTAACTGGCATGGGTATCAAGGGCCCTGCCGGGGCTCCTTTCCTCTGCGTCTTCTGGCATTCCAGACAGGACAAGCAGTACTGCTTGGCCTGAGCATACACCCCGGGCCAGTAGAACCTTTGGACAAGCCTGTCGGTGGTTTTCTCCACCGCCAGGTGGCCAGTGGTAGGCAAGTCATGGGCTAGTCGTAAAACGGATAGCCTCGGGCGTTCAGGAACCACTACCTGTCGCAATTCCCCGTGTCCTTCTTGCGCAGGTACGATCCCCCCGCAATCTCAAAGTGGGCCCCACTCCTTGCCCCCTCTCTTGCCCCTGAGGGGTCCTGGGCTTGTCTCAGGGCGTGGACAAGAGGGGCATCGTTTTGCTGGAGGAAGACCAGCTGCTTGCGGGAGGTACGCAGGGCTGCAAGACCTATGTCTTCCTCCTCCCCTGCCAAAGCAACCTCTGAGCTCGCCTCTCTCACCAGCTCTTCGGAATGGGGCCAATCACGTCCAAATATTACTCCATACGCTAGACTGGGGACAACCCCCACCTTGCATAGGTGTACCTCCCCTTTACCTCCACCGTAGCCCATCGAGTGACATAAGGCTTGACATCCCCATGTATGCATTTCACCTGTAGCACTTCCGCCAAGGGGCTGCCCCGGGCTTGCCTAACCAGGGTGCACCCACAGCCGGTGTCTACCAAGGCCTCACCCTCCTTCCCACCCACCCTGGCCTGAACCCGCCAAGCTTGCTGAGGGGCGGCACTCACCAGGGCGGACCACCAGGCTTCCACGAAGTCACACTCCACCAACGGACAGTCTTGCCGGAAATGCCCCCCCTGGCCACAAGGAAAGCACTCTGACTTCTGTGGGGATCCTCTTCCTTTCCCACTTGTAAGGCGCTGCGAAGCCAAGGGGGGGCCCGGCGCACGCACTTCCAGCTGGGAGACATTCTTGAGCCTCATGCCCTTCCCGTGGGTGTGGGCTCAGCAGGTCTTGCTCTCTCTGGGCCCCGGCTGCCCCGGCCCCCAGGGCCTTTCCGCCTCTGACCCTCCTGCAGGGTGGCCCCGGCCTGTCTCCTACCTCTGGCTCTTCCGCAGCCGCAGAGGTTTCCACAAGTTCAATGGCCTCCTCTAGGGTTTCAGGCCTTTGGCCCCTAACCCAGTTTCTGGCTGGGGTGGGCAGGACGGTTATAAACTGCTCCAGCAGGACCAGCTCAGCCATCTGTTCCGCACTGCGGACGGCAGACTTCATCCATCTCAGCCCATTAGCCCGAATCTTCTTTCCCAAGGCTCTGGGTGAGGCGCCAGTAGCAAATCCGACTCCTCTCATCTGCCGCCGAAAGGTCTCTTCCAAAACATTCAAAATCCCTAGAATGGCCGCCTTGACTCAATCACATTGGCCTGCCGCTTCCGGGGTAAGGGTATCCACTGCTTCTTGGGCAGGACCCATGAGGCAAGGTGTCAGGATGAGGGCCCACTGGTCTTTGGGCCACTTGGCCGCGAGGGCAACCCTTTCAAAGGCATTTAGAAAGGCTTCAGGGTCATCTTCTGCAGTCATCTTAGAAATCCGCATGGGTCCTGGGCACTTTCCTTCCATCTGTCCTACCAAGGTCTCAGCTTGAGGGCTTTGTAGTCCCCCAGCACTTGCTGAAGCAACGAGCTTTGGTTCTGGAGCTGGGCAGCGAAAAACTGCTCCGTAAGCTGCATCTGTTGCTTGGCTAATTCCTGCAACAGGTGTTGCTGCTCCTGGGCCTGGAGCCTTTGCTGTTCAGCCCACCAAGCCATCCAGGAGTCAGCTGGGGTGAGGGGAGGGGGGGGAACAGCCTGTGCACCTCCCTGCCGCCCTGTCCCCGGCATCTCCACCACTGTGGCCGCTTCGGGAGGGGGCTGCGGGCCAAAGCCTCGCCTTCCCGGCTTCTCCATGCAGAGCAACACAAGAAAGCCGCTGCACTCACCCGGTCTTTATTCTGCGCTTACGGTTTCCACCACGCGCGTCCCGCAGCGCCTTGCCCTCGCCTGCTCCGGCTCCCTTCCCCCTTGTCGCGATGGCAATGAGCTGCGCCGTCCCGGCCGCACCGCTGCCGGTCTCTGCTTGCAGTTGGTCCCGGCCTCCCTGCCAGCGGCCGCCACCGCTGCAGCTCTTCCTCAGGCGCACGTGTGTTTCTCTGCTCTCTGCTCGCTTGCCGCCTCTCGCCGCCTCTCTCTCCTTCCCCCTTTCCTTCTCCTGCCGCCTCTTCATTGCCCCTCCTCGCACACCATTCCTCCCAGCCCAGCTGTCCCGGCCCCGGTCCGAGGTGCGCACAGCCCCGCACGCACTCGTATCCCCTGGCCTGGCCGCTGCTTCCCCGCAAATGGCTCTCCCCACCTGGGCCCCCAGCCCCGCCCTGCTGCCTTCGGCCTGGCCCTGTGGAAGGCCCCAGGGGAAGGGGCGAGCCCCCCTGCCTCCTCACATCACCCAATGTTTTAAAAATTGTGATTCAGATTATATTTATCCTCAGTTGCATTTTACCTTGCTACTGTTTTATCGTGTTCATGTATTTATTAGATATTTGTTACTCTGTAAGCCGTCCAGAGACGTTGTGTGTTGGACGGGTTAGAAATATCCAAATAAATAAAATAAAATAAAATAAAATAAACCCTGCCCTGATGAGCTGTCTATGGACCCAAAGAATGGGTTTATATCAGGGCAAAATTCAAAATTCAGGGATCTGCTGTGAAGCATAGCTCAGGCTCTTAGTTATTACTCTTTTCTTGTTTTGTTATTAATCACCATCTCCCTCGCTCTTCCATCCCTAAGTACGGAAAGCAGCTCACGAAAAGGAAGAGAAGCACGGTCAGCAACAAACCATACACCATTAAAGACCACAGATTTAAAAAGAAATGGTGGAAAGCAGCAGCTAAAAACATTATACCACTCTGTCATCTCTAATACACACAGAGAGCTAAAGAATAAATGGTGAGCCAGTGGCACAATCTAATTAAACACAGGGCCATTGCAAAGGCACCCAGGGAAATGTTTTCAGCAGGAAGTCATTGGCTTTTCAGCTTCTGTCCCATTTGGCAAATAACTCTTGTGGCAAAGATTTGGGTTGGAATTGAAAAAAAAGTATCTATTCTCTTTGGTCCTCCAGCTGACCAGAAGCTGCTCAAGCAAGTGACCCCTCTCCCCTTGTAAGAGGAGACGCATCCAAATATGTTTTTCTTCAGGTCAGTTGAGAAGAGCCTCTTTTTGTGTGTGGCAATTTTAGAAATTTGCAGGCAAATATCTGGCTGCCTTGTTGCTGTTGTCGTTACCATTTTATATATATTTACATTCCACTTCCTCTTAAAATGTTCTCCTCAGCAATCAATGATCAGTCAGGTAAGGGGAAAGACAAAACTACTGACACAAACAAATGTTAGAGGCACAAATAAAGGTTAGAAACACAAAGAACTGTGTAGATTAACAGCCACTCATCTGCAATTTGTCTTAGGGCAAAATTTTGTGGCCTCCTACGGTCACCTGGGAGGCCACTGGATTCTCCAGATTCTCAGCTCCAAGATGCTCACAGAGGTGGGAGCCTCCACACCAGCATGGAAAATACGCACAACAGCTGCCACCTTAAGGATGCAACTTAACCTCAGAGATGGCAAAAAAAGGTGTCCCAGGGTAGAAATGGGATTCAGGCCATAAGATCTCACAAGTTCGCATCCACACTCTAGCCGTCTTTCCTTCCTGGTGCTAAAACTAGGCAGCCAAAGATGGCGAACTAGGAGTGGCTATCATCACCACCATTCCTCAAACTGGGCATAATAAGCTACACAGAAGCACCAGATGTTGACAGGCATCTGTCCTGAGGGACAACAGGATTTCACCCTAACATGTACTAGCAATCCGAAGAATTGTGCAGGACAGACTGACAACCACACATCTGCAACTCGTCTTGCAGCTGACCTCCTGTCCCTGCTACCAAGGGACCTGTGAAATGGAAAAATGTCCATCCAAGGATGACACACTGGGGAATGTTCCAGCTTGTCACACTGCAAACAGAGCAGCTCAACCAATGGCAGCCTTCTGAATGCTCAGCGCTTCGATGAGGCTAGCAGCCCGGCCAATGAAGTAGCCCTCAGCAACATCATCGCTCTCCGACGCACAAAGTAAGTTTCTGAATGCAAAATGCCTTTCCAGAAATCCTTCCCACAGGCACCATAAAGCAGCCGTTTCCGTTACCTATGACAACCCAACTGTGTGCTCCACTAATTAGGTTTTGAATTAAAATCATGCAAACCATTCGAGATGGCGGCACAGAGGATGATGACTCCCCCAACCCAAGGCAGGAAGCAAATAGTCAGTCCAGGATTTAGTGGTAGAGGGGGAAAGTCATTTTGTTGTGGTAAATGAAGGAACACCTTTTAATTCATTTTGGATTTAGGAAATTAGTTTAGGCTTTTAGAATGAAGAACAGCCGCATATGGCCTCAGAGAAATTACTGTCTGTATTTGCTCAGCTTCATGAGATGCAGCAGAGGATATAAAATGTACCAATTTCCAAATTGCTCCCTAAATTGGTTTCTTTACTGAATCTTGCTGGCTGTATCTTCGCTTTATGCTTTATTTTCCTACCCAATTTTGATGGCCTTTTAACAGATGACTCATTTAAACTGTGGAGCAACTACAGGCATTCTTGGGGGACATGGACTATCTAAACCCATTCCAGTCTGGGTTTTGACCTGGTTACCGGACCAAATCAGCCCTGGCTGATGCATGACCTTTACAGAGAAGGACAGTGCAGAGTATGGCTCCATTAATACTGCTCAAGCTTTTATGGGCTTTTGATACCATCAGTCACGGTTACTAAAGTTACTCTTACGGGGGCTCTAGTCTTACACCTATGAGCTTGATTTCAGAAATGCTTGGCAACTGAGCTGTGGGATTTGCAGCAGCAATGCCTTCTGATGGATACCTCGCTTTTATGGTACAGGAAGAGAAGCTGTGTGGACCACCCACAGGCTGCAGGTTTCCCTCTTCTAATTTAAAAAGCACATTTCAGTGCTATTTGACTCACCAAAATCCCAACCCGAAGCAGAGGTCAAAGTTACATGCCCAATTTTCTTCCATACCTGTGTTCAGGTAGGTAACTTGTTCTCCTAGATGCTGGCTTCAGACATACCATGCAAGTTTTGATCTCTGTTCGAGTCCCTGACAGTCTGTCTCTGGCCGGTTCAGAGACTCCCGGCTAACACGGATAGCATCACCTTATAGACAACCCTTGCAATGGTTTTTTTCTGGCAATGAGTGCAGTTTAAAGTTTGTTGAAATGCACCCATTAATTTACTTATTAGATTTATATCCCAAGTTTTTTCCTCTTTAAGGAACTCAAAGTGGCTTACATCATTCTTCTCTGGCTGCTCTCAGGAGAAGTTTGGCAACTTCTATCTTCTTGGGAGGCACGGAGACACTGGGGGAAGACAGAACAGTATCTCAACACACAGTCTCTGCCCCTCCCTTAGGATACAGCAAGCATGCAAAGAAGGGCCTTTGGAAACATTATTTGAGGCCAAAACAGGAGCTTCTCCAAGTGTACAAATCTGTTTTGATTTCCCTTTGTGAAATGTTGGAGGGTTTGTGGTATGAAGGAACTGGCGGCAAGGGAAGGCAAGAAAGAGAAGGATGGAGCAGGGAGGAATCTGCTTCCTCCACAAACAGGCTGATAAAGTATCCAGACACAACCACTGTTATGAAACACACAAGTGTCTTGTTGCTTCATCAGCAAGAAATCTAGCATAACATTTTGTATCAGACTTGTACTTAAGTCCACAAAAGTCGCTAAGCTGCAAAAGTATCTACTAGTCCACCATGGATAGACTGAAGGAGAACGGAGAGCTCCATTCCTCTTAGAGCGCCCTGTTGAATTTCTGTGCCAGCAAGGAGAAGGCCTAGGTGCTGCATGCCTCCCTCTGCTAGCTTACTTACTCACCTCTATACAACTGGTGATCACCTTTGGTGATCAGTCTGGCGCTTAAATTGAAAGCTGTTTATATCCACAACCCAAAGAGAAAAAGTCAACATTTCAATACAGGTTCTCACATTGGTGCACCGATGGAACATGAGGCCCCTGCAATAAACTTACTCATGTGTTTCCTCCATGTCACAACTGCTTTTGAAACTCCCTTTGATTTCTGTGGTATTAAACACAGGGAGGCTGCAGTCTAAGAAATGCAGAGCAGAATCTTCTAAGGGTTTTCGAAATGTACATTAAACAGGGCTTACTCTCGAGAAAGTGTGCATTTCAGGGGTGCTCTTCAAACCCATGGAACACACAGCTCCAAACTTTAGATCTTTGCCTTAAATGTTGTTCAGCTCTGCTTTTAAGATTTACACTTGAATTCTTGCGAAAGCTTAAAACACAAACAGCTCTTTACAATTCAAAATGAGCTGTGCGCCTACAAGATATCCCATGGTTAGATCTAGTAGGTGAGAAGGTATAAAGCAGCAGGGTTCAATCAGAGAGCATGAGACACCTGACTCCTAAGGGCTCTAGATTTTTCTTGGAAGAGGAACACCCCCAAGGGAATCACGACAATCCTAATAAGTAAACCACAGACAATGTGATGTCAGGCCATGGGTACCACCATGCTCATTCATTCATGGTAAGGCAGAACTCTCCAGAGTTCTGGTTTACTGTGATGTGCAAACGCAGTCAATATATTAGACACTCCTATGCACCTTACATAATCAAATAATCTTAGATTTACCAACTCTGATTTAAGTAAGGGTGTGTGCCCCACAGAAGCAGTGGGAACTGCTTTCAGCTATTTCTTGGTTTCTCCCAGGATGAACAACTCATTCAAGCTTATTCTAGTAGCTTTCCTATTGTTACAACACTCCTAGACTAAATGTTTTCCCAGGCTCCTGAAGAAAATATTTCCTTGCCTCTGATATCGGAAGCATTCAAAAGCATTTGCAGTCTTCATCAGAAAGCTGAGCGCGTTGTCAGCCCACAAGAAAATATGTGTGTGTTATTAACAAAGGGAAATAACCCACATGATTTTAGAAAACAGACATCTGTGATCCAGGCTGCCAAGAAGCAGTTCCTAAATTCACACAGAAACAGTGGGAGATGTTCAAGATGCAGAATATGCTTCCTGCAGGGAGACCCCTCTTTCCTCCCCACCTGACTTTCACACCAGATCAGATCAGCGCATCTCCCTCTGGTACACCTGCACCACAAGCATGTCAGAGTTGCAACCCAGTTCTAGGGACATTCACCCATTGCTCAGGCTCTCTGCATTTAGTGGGTCCTCCTCCTAGGAATGAGAAGGAAGAACTCCCTGGAGAAGAGCCTAATGCTGGGAACAATTGACGGCAAAAGAAGAGGATGGCAGAGGATGAGGTGGCTGGATGGAGTCCCTGAAGCAGTCGGTGTGAGCTTAAGTGGACTCTGGGGGATGGTGGAGGACAGGAAGGCCTGGAGGAATGTTGTCCATGGGGTTGCAATGGGTCGAACGCAACTTCGCAACTAGCAACAACAGCAACCTCTTAGGAAAGCATGCCCAGCACTGCAGTCCAGGTCATACAAATGAGCCGCTGTGCACACCGGAAAGTTTAATCTCATGTGTTTAAATTTAAGAACAGGTGTACCTGTTTCAACCCTCCAAACACATTGCCATCATGACTGTATCTTTTTCACTAAAAAAAAATGAAAATGAAAAGCAGTAAAGATATTTTCTGAAAAGCATCCACAGCAAATGCCCTTATGACTTACTGAAGAAGGTAGTACTTTGAACCCTGGTGAGAATCTTCTGGCTTCCCCAGAACCTATAATGTCGCCTTTTGGTTCCAATTACAGAAGAAAGTGCAATTCCTGAAGAACAGAAAGAGACTTAGCCCAGTGTTCCTAAGGCCGGTCCCTTCCAAATGGGATGAATCGAATTCCCAACACTAACATTCCTCCCAGCTAGCACAGCCATTGAGCCTGCTGGCTGGTTGCTGATGGGAACCAGTTTGACAGGCCCAGAAGTATGAAAACTTTTCAGTTTAAGGAATGATTTATTAGTGATCACGGGCATGGAGGGCTTTGGCCCAAACTGTGGGGGAGTGTAAGGCTCTTTGTGCTTCTGCAGGAGGAGGATATTGGGCAGGATCCAGAAACGGTGACTATCATGTGGTAGGGTAATAAATGTGCTGTTGTTCTCCAGGTGGGTGGGGGGAAACGCTTAACTTGTGTGAGAACAGTACAGCTACTTAACTTTCATTAAAATGGGGGGAAAAACAAAGCACTTACAAGACCCTAAGGTCATGAAGCTCAAGACTATGTAGATGCGTAGTTTTCCCCTGTTAATTTTTGTTTCATTCTATTCTGGTTTTGGCTGGTTTCCTTGTAAACTACCTCGGGTGTTTTATGACACACATGGGGTTAACAAGTATCATCAATTAAGCCAGTGCAATCAAATTGCTTCATACAAGGCACAGGTGGAGCCTGAATCTCAGCATGCTAAGATGCTCCTTTGAACAGTGATGGGAGGCAGAAGATTCTCTACGGAAAAATTCCCAATGCTCTATTTTTCTACACCATATGTGCCTGTGGCTGCCTCACCTGTTGCACAATAGTCAATCATGTTAAAGGGGCAAAAAATGGGATAGAAGCTTTAGTTCTAAGGCAAGCATTCACGAACCCTAATGCCCTGTTGCCCATGGGTATGCCATCCCTTCTGTGCACCATGCAACTGGGCCTGACAGGGTCTGGACCAGACCTATCCATTTGCCATCTGTTGCTAGCCTTCCTCAAGAAGAAACTGAAGGAAAAACTGGAACTGGAACTAAGACTGTAATTACTGTTTGTTTCACTTAAGAGGGAAAGAAATTGATCAAACCAAAGGTCTATGTTAGAGCAGTATTTTGTTCTCAAAGTAGCTGAGCACATGGACAGTGCAAATCCACAACCAGGGCATAAGAGTACCTGCACTGTCCAACCAGGTTCCCCCGCAATGACATAGTAAACATACCGCCTCTGGAGCTTGCATCGAGCCATGAGGACTAGTCCCACTGATAGCCTCCTCTTCCGTGAAGTTGTCCAAACCCCTAGAAAACCGTCCAAATTGGGTGACCATTACAGGTCTACTATTAAAACCTGTATCACAGATGCTTGTTGTGTCCATTCTATACTTCTCCCAATATAGCTAAGAATGTTAGCCCTTTCTTGCTGACATTCATGAAGGGACATTGAAACTGAGGCTGTGATTCATATTTATTTCACTAAAGAGTATAAGACTGGTACTGAATTACAGCAAGGTTACCTAGTCCAGCATTCTATTCACACAGTGGTCAATCAGTTGCTTATGGGATGCCACAAGAAACAGATGGGGGCAACAGCACCACCTTGCCCATGTTCCCCAGCCTGTGCCTACAGACACACATCCATTCTTTGGTGGAATATCAAGTTCAACTAATTGTTCTGAATCAAACATTTCTCAAAGTGAATGTAACTGATAAGCAGTGCAAAGAGGGAGGGAATGAAGAAGAAGGTGCTTTTTATTTAAACAGTATTTTAAAATCTAATAGCCTTTAAGTACAGTTGCTCTGTTTGTTTTGTAATTTATTGTTTTGTTGTTGTATTATTTATTGAAATTGTTGTTTTAATTGTTTTAAACATTGTAAGCCATCCTGAGGCCTTGTATAATAGGATGGCAAACAAAAGGTTTTAATAAATAATAATAATAATGAAATATGGATAACAATTTTTGTTCTGTTTACTAAATAGGAGATATTTTCTATGCTTGTTGAGGAAGAATGTGCGTTGGAGAGCAAAATAAACCAAGCAAACGTGCTAAATCAGGTAAGATTATTTCAAGGTTTGGAAAATTTTCTGGAAAATCTTCCAGTTCTACATATTCCAGAAAACCCTCATCACTGCCTTTCAACCTGCAGTTTTCAGTGCCCAAATAACCTATTTCACCAACAATAAAGTCTTTTTTTGTCTTTTTCACCAACCAACTAATTTGCCCTGACTTTCTCACTCCTGATGCAACAGAAAAGATGTTCACTCTTTCTCTGTCACACACCTGCATGACATCCCAGTGGCTAAAGAGTTGGACAGCGACTCAGGCAATCTGGGTTCTAGTCCCCACTCGGCCATGGAGCTCCCTGGGTGACTTTGGCCCAGTCACTGACTCTCAGCCCAGCCTACCTCACAGGGTTGTTGTTACAAGGATAAGATTATAAGAAGAGGAGGAGTTATCTTGAGTTCCTTGAAAACAAAAGAAGGCAGGATATCAATATAATAAATAAGCAAGCTGCCTTGGCTTCCTTAGGAAAGGAACAGGCTGAAAATACAACGCAGTAAGGAAAATAATTCGCACACACCGGTGCTACATACTTTGTATACACACACAGACCACACGTGCTGCTCACATGAAAAACATGGGCTGGGATTACAGGACACAGGCCAGGCCCTTGCATGGTTCCCACGGCAACGAGGTTCCGGCTCTTGAAGCTCCGCCCTCCTGCCTCACCACCTATCCCAGCAGCCCCTGCAAATGAAATCCCCTCCCTTTTCCTTCTCACCATGATTCCCGCCTTCTCCCTGTGAGCCAATGGGAATAAATCAAGTAATAACATGCTGTTGCTAGGGAGCTGAGGGCAGTAGAGATAGAGGCGGCCACTTCCACAGCTCCTCTTGCCGGGGGACTCTATGGTATTTCTATCCCCGCAAGGGTACAGTGACTATCCTGGGTTCAGACAACCGGAGAATCTGCAGTGAACCATAGAGACTGAGACGAGACTGTGCATTATCGCCATCATTTCAGAAAAATAATTCCACTGCACAGGAACTCCAGAACTGGGCCCAGATAATACAGCTGTGGTCCTGTGACCTCAGTAGTAACACTCCAAAGGATGAGGCCTGTCCCACCCTGGCCTTCCTCCACCTAAACAGCCGGCACATGAAAAAGCACACCCGTTGTGTCTCTGAGACTGCAACTGAGTCTTGGGGAGAGCAAAAAGGGGCACGCTGGGTGACAGTGAAGCCCTTGCACCGATTCCTCTTGGCGCTCAGGCCTCCCTCTCTCGCCCTCCCTGGTACTTTATCCAGGTGGCCAAAAATAGCTATCTAAATAAAATATATGGCATGAGGCTAGTTGGTGGCAGAGAATACCACTGCTGCATCTGATTCCATGCCAATGATGCACAGGATTTCAGAGACTTCCATGCAGCAAGGACAGGGGGAGCACGGAACTGTGTCCCAACTTCATTTCCAGTAGGTGATTTCAATATGAAATGTATACCCAGGGGGATATGAAAGGAAAGAACAACACCACTACCAGAAGAAAGAGTTGAAAACTGTGGACTGAACAGCCATTATTTATCTATGGGCAAGAGGACTGTGCAAGCTGCCTTGGGTTCTCTGCAGGAAAAAGTGTGGGTTACAACTATAATTGAATAAATACCAGTCATCTGCCTCAACCGCCCTCAACTTATTTGCAGGTTTGAAATTGGCAAATAAGCTAGACATTTCCAGTTGATTCCATGTTCGTTTCATTCATTCATTTCCCTACCACCTAATAGTTGAAGCTCTTGACAGTCATTTGACAATCATCACATTATAAACTACCACCACCAAAAAAACTACAATCACCAAAAAATTAAAAACCAGCCAATCAACCACAGTAGCCACCAGGGCACTAAAGGAAATCAAATAAATAAATAAAACCCTGCTGAAAGCCTTCACCAAAAACTCCTGGGCCTACCAGCAACCCATCACACAGCTAAGCTAGAAGAAATAAGATTTCTCAGAATAATACGACACACTTCCAGAAAGGGCCATGGGTGCAAGCCATTTTACCTGTCCAAATTTTACCAGTTAGGACAGCTTCCACTCTGCTGTCCTGACACTGGGGACTGCTTGAGAGCGATTCAGTCCTGGTACAGGACGGAAACAATAAAAAGTCATCCTCTCCAGCGTTACCAAGATCATGGTGACGTGCAAGGAACTGAGTGGGTCACCAGCAGAGGCAGAGTCAGCACTGGGAGCTGGCCCATGAGGACTGCAGTCCCAAAGCTTTCCTTTAAAATCTCAATTCTCTCAAAAGACCACCTATTCGACCACTCGGTTGTCCAGGGGCACTTGATGAAATCAAGGGGCCCTGCATAGGATTCCCCAGAGAAGTGGGATTTGACCCACATGCGCGTCACCCCCTTCTGCCCTCCCACCTGAATCTTCCTAAGGTTTTTTGAAATCAAATACCTTCCTTTTCCCTGTTCACACATCCATTTTACAAATAGGGCCAACCTTTAAAGACACTCACACAGAGAGACTTTACAACATAAGTAAAGTAACATATATAAATTTGTGCTTCTCTTTTCCTATGGGCCCAAGCCTGGGATCTTTCCAATAGTAAATACTGCCCCGTAATGTATCCCGCCTTGCAAGATCTCTGGGTTTATTGCTTTTAAAGGACCATTCACAGGGTAGAGAGAAGTTACCTGCTTGCACTTAAGTAGCCAAATTCTATCCCAGATCTCCCCACCACCCCACAACCCCAGCAATGTAATAATGACAAAATGGACCAGTTTCAGAACTGAACTACATAGGTACAGATGCAGAAGGAACCAGGAACCAGGGCAAAAACCCTAATAATTCAGAAACCTTGAGTTTCTATTTAACTTCCCCTCACATGCACCTCTTAAGTAAGCATTAGCATTAAGTCCTAACAATGAATGGAAGAGCAAAATTGGTTCTGAAACCTCAGTTGGCCCACACATTATTTAGATATCCTTAAGTGAGTCATTATCCTCAGTTGTCCTTTCTGAAAAATAGGGATAACGAGGGCATAGCTGACAAGGGTGTTGCTGGCATTACATTATGTTTATGGCTGTTTTTATGAAACATAAACATGCACACACAGAGAAAAAAAAGGAGCACAAAATTATGCTCCCTGGAAACACCATGTGCACTGGGGGAGACAGCAAACTAATTGACTGGAGGCTGGGGTATTCAGCAGAAAGAAACAGGAACAAGCACAACGCCGGAGTAGCTTCTTCGCACCCTCCCTCATAACAGAGGTGAGGGAGAAACCCTGCTGGCCCCAGCCCACCCAAAGGGGCCTCACCCCGCTTCCTCCCGCGTGTGGTTACATAAACAGGAGAATACCCACAAACTGAAACAAGTACCTTCGGAAGTGCTCAGAAAATAAAAACGCGGCCCCTCCGCTTGAGCCAAAGCAGCAGCGCCCGCCTACTCACCCACCCTTTCAGCCATGCCTGCCTCCTCTCCCACGGCCGAGCTCTTCCCGTCCCGGCGCCGCGCACACCCCCTTTTCCCTCCGATGGCACGGGCGTGCAGGCGCTCCAGGAGGCACGCGCCCCCCTGCGAGGTCGGAGAGCTGGGACGGGGGTGGGGTTCGGACGGCCAGGAAGCAGGGCGCGGGAGGGGAAGGCAGGCGCGGGGGTGGACCTTCGCTGCTCCCGGCGCTTCCCAGCAGCGAGCTCCGCCAGGGGAAGACGGAAATCAGACCCGGGGAAGTGCCTGAGAGCAGCGGCGGGCCTGCGAGGGGAGGCGCGGCGGGCTCGGGGGAAGAGGGAGCCCCGAGGAGGCGGCGGCGGCAGAGGGGAGAGCTGTGCGCGGGGCTGGCGGATCAGCGGCCGCGGCGCCTCCGGAATCCAAGGCGGGGGGGGGGCGCGACCGGGAAAGCAAATGGAGCCGGGATCGCTCCTTTCCCACGCGCGGGAATGGGCTATAGAACGTTCGGAGCGCACAAAGGAAGCGCGAAGTGGCAACAATTCGGCCCCAACGCTCCAAAGCCCCCCCCGCGTCGGGGGGGCGAGGCGCGCAGACGCGCTCCGGGAACCCCAGCGGAGGCTTGGAGGCGGCTGCCGGCAGGCTGGCAGCCAGGGGAGGGGGCTGCAAACACGCCGGGTGTGCAAAGATCTTGCTGCTGGTACGGAGGGCTCCCCCCCCCCGGAGGAAACCCACGACCACGTCCTCGCCTCCCCCCCGCTCCCAGCCTTACCGACGTTCCAATTCCCGGAGTTTTCCCTTCTTGATCCCAGATCTTGGCTGAGGGCGGCTGGAGGAGGTGGTGGCGGTGGCTGGGAAGACGATCCTTTAATTAGAAAGAGAATGAAACGGCAGTGGTTCCGATCGGAGATGCATTGCCAGCACCCAAGACAGGAGGAGAAACGTAAGGCCAGGCAAGCTGGTGATTTCTCCCCCCGCCACCTCTTGCTTTTCCCCCCCGCTGCTTCTTTTCCCAAGCCTAGCGGCCAATAGTTTGAAATGCAGCTGTAACACGCCCCTCCCCGTAGGAAGGCCTGCCTGGCCACAAGTGGGTTTGGGAGGGAGGGGGATTGGAGGACGCAGAAAACACCCGGCTGTGGGAGGGGGCGACGACAGAGCTGCTTTACAAAGGGGCTCTTGGAATCAGGCAGAATCGGGCAGTTGGAAGGGGCCGAGAGGACCTTCTGGTCCCACCCCCTGGCTCAGTGCACGAGGGTGTCTCCCATCCAGATTCTAACCAGACCTTACCCCGCGTCCCTTCCAAGCTCAGGCAGGATCAGGCACTTCAGGCTGTATGGAAGCTCCCCTCTGCTGGAATTTGGGCCAAAGGTGGGCGCAGTTAAGAACTGGAGAGATTTAAGTAACAATATCTGAGCAGTCAGTCCTTGCCTGCCTGCCTGCCTGCCAGAAGAAAACGTGGAAAATGGTGTGATGTGCAAGCACATTATGGACCTTCGGTATCACAGATTCCAGCCTCCTACCAAGCCAAAACGACCTTCAATATTGTAGATGCTGACCACACAATAACCTGCAGTCAAATGTAGGGTATTATTTAACCACTGATGTTGAAATCTGGGTTACAGTGGATAACCCAGCTAACCAACCATGTAAAAAGCCCACAGATCACAACCCAGCAACAAACCATGGGTTCTCTTCACAAGGTGTTCGTTGTTGACAAGCCATGGCTTGTTAAAGGGGTTGGTTCAGATTACATGATAACCCACAGTTCAACAACAACCCATGCATAGAAATATAATAATAATAATAATAATAATAATAATAATAATAATAATACGCAGCCCTTGCCTCATGTTGTCTGAACTAAAGACTAGCAGTGGCTCTTCAAAAGCCTGAGATTGAACTTGGAACCTTCCCTGTGTTCCACCACTCAGCCTCAGCCTGTTTGTCCTCATTGTTTCACACACGCACACATTTCCAGCCACATGGCCAGTCTATCTGCTCCCATCTATCTAATTATAAAAGTCACCCTTTACAGTATGTTCAACAAGGTTAAAAGCAGCCAAACAGCATGTGTACGATGGCTCCATGACTACATAGTCTTTGACCCAGGAAAACGGAGAACATGGAAATGTTAGAGGTTATAACCAAGTTATGTGCTGAGTGAGTGATACTATGTGCTGGAATTTGCTACAGATGTTGAAAGTGGTGGATAAAGGCCCAAGTAGCCCATCTGAAAGCAAGTCAGTATGGGAACGCTTTCTTTGTGAATAATATATTTTCAGTACAACTTATTTTGTGTCACAGACTTCGTGAATGTTGACAGTTCCTAACAACCCTTAAGACTTAGAAGTTCCCACAAGAGGAAATGTCAGAAGATAATTTGCTTGCTTAAAGTCACTATCAGGGCATTTTTGACAACACTCACTAGGTAACTTTACCATTTACTAGACCTGTTCAGATTTTCTGACTTATTCAGTGCACCCTTTTTAATTCAATGGGACTGAATGGAGAGGTAGCAGGACCTCTGTTCTTTCTGCACTATTAAAGCTTAAAATTTAGCATTGGAATGGTAAACGCCAGTCCCTCTGTTTCTTTTTTGCTTATGTCACTATATAAAGCGCTAGTAAATGCGCTCCCAAGAGAGGTCCTCCTGGCGCCTTCGCTATTTGTGTTTCTGCGCCAGGCCAAGACCTTTTAATTTAATTGTTAATTGTAGATTGTATTTATTTATTGATTTCTATATTTATGCCGAGATGTCTCCGGATTTTTAAGGGTATTTGTATGATTGTTTATATATTTGTTTTGTAAGCCGCCCCGAGGCTTTTTGAGAATGGGGCGGCATAGAAATGTTCTAAATAAATAAATTATGGCAGTAAGAGAGTGCGAAATTCCCACCTGAAAAACATGTATTCTCTGTATCAACAGCACCAACTCTGTATTCTTTAAAGCATCAAATAAAACCACGTTTGCCCAGGCATCTTGAGAAGAGCCCTAACCATTTAAAACATTGTGTGTGGAGGGGTCTTATTTGCTGGTTTTAAAGCTTTAATGCCTCTATTTAATTTTTAGCAGGAGTGTGTGTGTGTGTGTGTGTGTAAAATGTGTTACATACACTTCCCTGGGATTGCCTTTGGGGAAGAAGATGCAATACAGAACTTTTAGAAATAAATATTTGTAAGTAGGGTGAATGAATAGTTTTATGTCCACTTTCAGGGCTGGACTGCCTGCAAATACAATCAGCAGGTATAACTATATGTACTCTCAATCATTAATGCTAACTAGAATGAATGCTAGATAGTTCGGACTTTCATCAGCCCCAACTAGTTTGGCCAGGGATGATGTGAGTTGTAGTTGTGCCATGAGTTGTAATCCAAACCATGCAGAGGGGATTAGATGACAATTATTTATCTACAGTGCAGCCATATGCATTCAGCCATATCCCATTATCTGGAAATAAATCCGTTTGAGTTGCGTAGACCTTGTTCTGAAGAAGTGGGCATTGCATGTCAGATCTGAGGGAGAGATGACCTGAAAAACAGTAGTCCTCTTCGTTTTAAGCATGTGGGTGAACAGTTATACAGAATATCACACAAATGAAAATAGGGTTTGGTGGGGCAAAGGTACCCCAAATGAGTGACTGTTGGTACTAAAATACGAAGAAATGGGATGCCATTCCAGTTTAGTTAACACGGGTTCCCAAACCATCCCAGCATGCTGGGAATTTGAGAAAGTCTACCAAGAGAGAATTCTGCTCCATTATTTTTAGAATTACCAACCCATTTCATTTGTATCTTAATATAAATAGAAAAATTGCAAAGTATTCAAACAGTAATGCTTGATTCTGTGTCACCTGTGCTGACATTTTTAGCATCTGTTGGCATACTTACAAAGCAACATCCAGAGAGAGAGAGAGAGAGAGAGAGAGAGAGAGAGAGAGAGAGAGAGAGAGAGAGAGGG
>NW_025335587.1:16768409-16977052 GCF_004798865.1 Varanus komodoensis
GGGGGGGGGGGGGGGGGGGGGGGGGGGGGGGGGGGGGGGAGGAGAGACCCATCTATTAAAAACTCTGGTTATTCATATTAAGAACAACACACATTAAAGTTCTCGCAGGTCTCAGAAGCGCTTTGACATTTGAACTGGATTTTTCTGTGGAAGGAGGGAAGGGAGGGTCATATTTGATCTATTTTGGTCTCTCTTGTTACATGTACAAGAAGATTATAACCCAGTTTGAGATCAGGAGCAAAGTCTCCACCCAAACAAGGCTTATTCCCAGATAAGTGTGTGTAGCAGCTTAGAAAAAAAATTTAAATAATGCACAAATGCATGTGTGCACATGCTCACACACAATTATCAATTCTATATACCATTGTAAAAATTCACAGAGTAGTCACAGCATGTTAAGTAAAACTAATGTTCTTCACACAGGGCAACCAATTTGAATCTTAAGTCCTATCTCAGTCCTTTTCAAGCTGCTGCCTTCTCCAGCTACTGTTCTGGCCAGTGGTCATGAATGGTGGGAGTTAGTTAGTGCTCCCCCCATTCCATTGTAGTCACTTTTGAGATTCAGAGGAGCTATCCATGGTGCTGAACCCCCCCCCCAGGGTTGTGACCATGGATAGCTCCCATAAAGCTCAAAAGAAAAGCTGCAATTGATGAGGAACCCCTGCTGACATAGGAGTCACTTCGCCTGGTTACCCTCCAAAACTCCTAGAAGGCTATTCTTGGCAGTGTGGCCTTCACCCTAAAACTAACAGGTGTAGAAAATGCAAATACCCCTGCAAATGAGCACCCATTTTAAGCATCACCCATCCAAATTATTTCCAGCTGAGCAACCCTTACAAAATTAGAAACTGGGCTAATATAATTAGGAGTATATCCAAAGATACTGTTTGTGTCTGAAAAGACACATGGGTCTTCACCTCCAAAGAAGCATTGCCTCTCTATTCAAAGGTAACTAATGCCAAAGCTTCTTCAGAACGACCAGAAAATGTTCAGACTTCGAGAACCATTCCACTGGGAAATTAAATATTATATTTAGCCTGTTTTCCTTTCAAGGAACTCAAGGTGGCTGACATCATTTTCCTCCTCCTCCTCCCAACAACCACCCAATGAAGTGGGTTGGGCTGAGAGTTTGTCACTGGCCCAAATAAAACCCAGATCTCCTGAGTCCCAGCCCCGTGCTCTTCACCACTGCACCACACTGGCTCTACACCACAAAAAAACCCTGAAGTGCACACAGTTTTTTTTAGTATACGTACCCCATTTGAGGTATCTGGGTTTCACAGACATAGTTTAGTGGTAGGAGAGGCAGGCACACATTAGACATGTTCGCACAACCACGGGGGGCGGGGGGAGTTAAGCAACAGTGGCTTACTTTCCTTGCTGTGCGAGACATTTGCAGAATTATCCTCCCTGGCACAGCTTGCAAATCTGGCAAGGGTGGTGAGAGATACCGCCCAGAATCTTGAAGCAGCTTATAGGAGTTCTGCCTTGTGATTCAAAGCAAGGAGCCCACCTTTGCCAGATTCACATGAAATCACAAGCAGTGCTGGCAACTGTAATTATGCGACACCCCCCCCCAGCACACACAACACAAAGCATGCCGCCATGGTTTATCTCCCCAGCTGTGCAAACCTGTGCAGTCCGCTTTTGTTTCTGGAGGAGAATCACCACCTACATTCCTGTAGTTGACAATACTCTGGTTTAACACGATGACAACACAGAGAAGCACGAACACAGGTCTGTTTCTATAACCCCTTCTATGCATGTTTATCAAGGCGCATGTAGAGAAAACGATCCATGTCCCATGCTTACCAGTGGCACTGTGGGAGCTCACCTTCAGATTGCTGGCCCAAGACAGGCGACTGCTGCCAAGGAAGTAAAGGTGGAGGTGGAGACCTGAGCCCTACATGTGCTGCCATTACGGCTTCTATAATCCCTCCCCACCGGTCAAGACGGCTCAGACAAATGGGAACCACGGACCAACCTCTTGAGGGCAACCGGTTCCCCAGCCCTGATATAAAAGCAAGCTATTAAACAACATAAGCATCAATTAATGAGGAATCAGTATGATAAACCAGCCCTTCAAACAGCCTGAAACCAGGCACACAACATGGAACCACAAGCAAGTAAACCATGCCTTACTGGGCTGCGGACTATAGGCGACATAAAATATAAACAAGGCATCCAAGGCAGCAAAGAGCAATGATTTGGCTAACTTACCACAAAGTTCCACTTTCCTTGGTCACCAAGAATGTACTGTGCCTGTGGCTGTACATTAACCTTCAACATCATCCAACAACGAAGATAACACTGGAAAAAAGTTGGCTGCAAACAGGTCAAGGGCTCCAGCTCCCACACGCGGGCTGTTTAGGCTTATGAATAGCCCCTGGCATGAACTGTATTTGAGAAAGGTCAACTTTTAAATGGCCAGCTTTTGTGAGATGAGGACCGTTGTTTTAGGGTCTGACGTAGGCCATCCATCTGCCAGGCGGACAAGGTTGCTGCCTGGCAGATTGGATTTTATTTTGAAGGCCAGGCTCATTTTAGCAGGGGTACCAAATGTCTGGCCCACTGGGCACCCCTATCTGGTCCTTGCAGCCCATCGCAGTGGGGAGGTCCTCCAAAGAACAGGGCTTAGGTTCCAGCCCATGCCCAGCAGAGCCTGGTTCCTGAGAAGCAGGGGAAAAGGAGAAAAGCATTCTTGCTAGGAAAGCATATTCCAGTCCAACTCAATATATGGTTTACCATGTGTCCCTACAGAGCAAGTCAATTACAGATCAAATTCTTCAGCTCCAGAAGTATGACCGGGACTGTGTTACACTTCTGTGTATCCTTGAGATGTACCTTTGTAACAGATGTCAACTGTAAGCTGCTTTGGCGGTTGGATCTGTCAAAACACAGGATGTCAATGCAAATATTATAGGGTAATACAAAGAACTACAAGGTCTCTACATTTCTGTTTATTGAGACAAACTAATTAAAAGGCACAAACATGGGGCATATGTTTACATGACATTATAACAAACATATACATTAAAAGTGTAGGAATGTGTTCTTTTTGCTACACAGGAAGTTCCTAAGCTTTATATATACAAAAGTTGTACAATTTGATGTCCTAAAGTACAAAAGATCATTTATAAAATTATTTTACACTAAGTTCTATTATTTTTCCCATTTTTAACTATGTAGTCCAAGCCCCTAGAACCGTTTTCACATAATCTGGACAAACCGTCTTCTGACCCCAGACGCTTGCCTCAAAAGTACGAAATAGGCTGCTTTTACATAGACACGATGGGTATAAACACAAAACAGTGGACTCTGACCCTCAGGCTTGCCGGCATCCCATTAAAAATCAAAATATTGACTGCTACAGTGTTGTCACCCTCATTCTGATTAAAAGCTACCCCACTTTTCTCTTCCAATTATTTCATATACCATCTTGGTTATAGGGTATGTCTTTAAAAACAACGATTAAAAAGCGACTGTGACATGATATCCTAAAAAAAAAAAAAAGTAATTGTTTCCCTAGATTTTCCATCCTACTTTATGTACAGACAAAAGAAATAAGGAATGCAGTTGTGGTGTGTGTCTTTTAAATGTGATCATTTGAGGGGGAAGGGCAGGGACTTCTCCATCACTGGATGGGTCAGACAGTTGCTGGGAAACCCCCACAAATTGGTAACTTAGTTAACACAATTAACTAAAAGTACAAATAATGGCTGGGAAAAGGGTTCCTCCAAATATTTACAAAGTTGAAGAGATCTCCACAACACTTGATTAAGGAAGAGGGAAGAAAGAGTTTTTAAAAAAGGAAACACAAAACGTAAGATGCACTCTCGGCTTTGTCCTGAAGGGGGCATCCTAACTAGTTAGTGGTTAGAATAAAAACTTTATACCATTTTTATAATATAAGACAAAAGAAAAAACCTTCTAGTGAATACCGCCTGCTCTTATGTCGCAACATCAGCAGGTCCTGATTGAGAGAATGGGGGCAGACGCGCATCCGACCCCGGCACCTCCAGTCGTCCAGCTTAAAACCATTTCTCCGTATTCCAAAGCCCGCTACTTGCTCTTCATAAAGAGTCCCAACCAGGTATTGACCAGAGACATGGTCACGTTTCGAATCCTCTTCCACCAGCCACAGCTGTTCCTTGCCAATCCTTTAAACAGTTCTTCTCTTTAATATGTTGACTATGGTGTTATATTCCCTTAGGGTAATATGTCACGTAGTATTTACATTTCCAAATATCAGGTCACAATCCCTATTGTTATTTAGAAGTTAGAATGATAAAGTTACCATATGCTTTGCATATCAGAGCTGGTGTCACTTTTCCCATAGGGAACTTGGCCTGAAATCATCATATTCCCAAAAGGTAAAATGCATAATTATTCAAAATGCATTTCTTTAAAAATAGGACCATGAAAGGCATTTACTTAAAACAAACACTACAACTCTACTTTCTGAATCAGAAGGATAAAGAGCTGGCAAGTTTAAGTGATCCATCTCCACCCGGTGATAATGGAACGCCTCCTTTTGAGGCCTCTAGTGTTTAGAATAAAACCGTTCCTTCGTTTGCAATCTTCAGGGTTACTGATAATGCTTATTTTAATATATATATATATTTATATATATGTAGAGTGGGTTCGACTCCCATCTGCTCTCCTTTCAGTATCACTGCCAGCTTAAAGGAAACGAAGTGACCGGTGATAAGACTGGCAGCCAGCCAACTAAACGGGGATGCTATAGGTTGGTTTGTTTTAAACTGGGACGTGAGTTTTGCCCCAGCTCAAATAAGTCTGGTTTCATTACCGTCGTTAACAGAACAAAAACAAAGCAAAAAGGTAACTGCTGGTAAGCTCTTGCTTTTCATTCCTTTTTTTTTTTTAATACTGCTAGGAAGGTTGGTTTTGCTTTGCTTTTTTATTTTATTTTTTTTTACCAGGGGGGAGAAGTGGGCAATGCCTGGGGAAGGAAAGGCATGCTTTCCACAGGCCTCATCGCTATATTCAACGGACCAGCTAACGTCATTGGTGTCGGGAGGTTCATGGGTGAGGTTATGGTGACTGGGTGTGCTATATTCACCGGAGCAGTTACTGAGGTTGGCAGATTGACCGGTGTCGTGAGCGTTAACGGAGAGGTCATGGACAACGGACTAGTTATAGTGACGGGGTGACCTAGGCTCATGGGGCTGGAGATGTTCACAGCGCTTGATACATTGACTGGACTTCTCATGTTCATGGCGGCAGCCACCGTGACTGGATTGGTGATCGTCCCGGACGTCACTGAGGAGGTTATATTGAAGGGAGTAGAAAGAGTCACAGGCGTGGAGGCAGCGGTAGACGTTTGGCACAGGCTAGCAGCTTCTACAAAACAAGATGCAAAGAGATGTTGTTGTTGCTGCTTTGTTTGAAAAAAGACACACAAGGGAAGAGCTGGAACCACTGGCAGGGTGGTTCTCAGGACACACTTTATAACGTACAGCTGCATGGGCTCCCACTTGGACTGCTGCACAGGCTAGTCAGCCCTCCTCACCTCTAGGAAGCCCTTCCCACTGCAACGCGCAGCCCCTTCTGCCTCCAGGCCCTTTTTACAGACAGTTAATGCCTGAGCAGCAAGAACATTTCAAGCACACCGCAGCTGCTCCGCTAACAGCTGTTAACTTGCAGAGCAACAAGTCAGCCATCAGCCTGTGTCTGCCTCGGATTCTTGTACACCGGCAAAACTACGGAGTTTAAAACAGCAGCCTATACAGTTGGTGCTTCCACATCTCTTCTCTCTCTACAACAGTAAGTTTACTCCCAAACAGCAGCATCTACTCGGAAATATGATGGTTAAATACTATAATTCTACAACCTATGGTAACTTCAATCATGCAATTCATCTCAATTCAAGACATTTCCTGGGAAGCTGCTTTTTTAGTATAAAAGGGGGATTTGCTCATAAAAACAGCACATTATTAGCAGAAAATCCTCTCATGAGGAACATTATAAGTAGAGGAGAGTGTACATACCGAATGGTACGTACTCTATAGCCTTCTCAAAGTTGTACTGACATTCTGTGAAGGTTTTAAAAAGTCATTATTAGGGACCAATACAAAAAGCTGGTTTCACTTTTTACCTGCTTATTTCATTCTTAAGATCAAGTCAAAATCACCATCGGTGGAATAATTTTAAAGTGTGGCCCAATTACTACAACACCCCGGCCATCATGACGTGTGCATCAAGCCCCACTGGCTGCACACCTTTCACATTGGCTAGTATTACACACCAGTGCTTCCTTTGGCATTTGAGAAAGGATCTGGTGTACACTGTACACCAAGAGGAACATGGGGCCGGTTGCTCAGGGGAGAACAGGGAGGCTATACAGAGGGGCAGATACCTCTAATATATCAGCACCACCTGCTGGCTAGCGAAAGAGTACTTCTCATGGTCACAGGGAGACGGAAAAAAGGCAGGAAATGGAAGGAATGCCAAGACCGTCACAGGTACAGAAAGGACTAGCAGCCCTTGGACACCTCAATCTAAGTATAACGCAGGCATGAAGCCAAGACAGAGCCATTAATGTCCACCACCAAGCACAATTCGCACAGGCAGAATTTATAAGGCCGCAACGCCTCACTGTTGCTCCTGGGAACAATGGCCAGGCTGTGTCCAGGCACAAAAAGCAGCATCTCCCAGTGCGTACTGGGGAGTGGGGATGCACACAGAGCCACAGGGGCAAAAGGTTGGTGGCATGACGCACTAGCATTTGCTAGTGATATTTTGTCTAAAAACTGACACTGTGTGTCCCCAGAAATGTGGAACTGTATGCTGTTATTTCAAAGGGCAAGATGGAGACAACTAGGGGTCCAGTCTCACCATAGAAGCTATATAAATGTATCTGACCCTACCTTGCTTGACTGAAGTTGGCCTCAGAGTCTGTTGACTTTCTGTAATCAAAATTGGGAGGTGGAGGAAAGGTGTTGCGATTAAGCCATTCAATGACACATTTCTCTCGTTTTTTCTTTAACACTACGATCTAATATTTTTCCCATTTTTTAAAAACTGTGTAGTCCAAGCCCCTAGAACCATTTTCACATAATCTGGACAACACTGACCCCAGACGCTTGCCGCAAAAGTAGTTTTCCGCACTAGTCTTGTAAAAACCAGACAAGCTGCCCTTGCGCCCAAAGGTAAGACTGACCGTTCCAGCTTTAAAAGTACCAAACCAAAGCCAGTTCCCAAAATATGCCCAGGCCAAAGGCTGCAACTGTGGAGCTAGTCACTTCATCGAATATGCAGGCCACTGCCCTTCTCTACGCTTACCAGCGACTCTCCGAGACTTCGGGACATGGGCCTTTCCAAGCTCTGCCAACCTTTTTTTGACAAGGAGTGTTTGGGACAGAACCTGGCACTTCCTGTTAGCAGCACATGGGAGTTTCCTGAACGCTACCCGCCTCACCTTACTCTGACCCATCCACTACTAAACAGGAAAGCTACCAGTGCTCCAGTCCTGGCCACCATGTACCTGAGGACCCTGCCAATGCGTGCTGCCCTCTGCGACCACTTCTGCCAAACAGGTCCCAGCAATTCAGCATGCAGCACCATGTAGCAAAAGGAAAAGAGGCTTGCTCCAAAGAGCACCTGAGTGCAGGGCAGATTTCTGGCCCGGCTCATGCGCTGTAAGAGAGGCGAGCTAGACGCAGGCACCACAGTCCAAGTATCCTGGCACCAGCTCCTGCCTTGTTTCCTAGGAAGCCGGTCCAGGCACGGATTATTCACTTTGGCAGCGGTGTGCCGTGCCTGCTGCTTCTGCAGGTCTCACTTCTCAGTGGGCTGCAAGCAAGTGCAGGATTTTGGAATTCAGCAAGACTAAAGGCTGTGTGCTCAGCTTTCTGGCGGTCCTCCCTCTGGTCTCCCTAGTTCTCTTCCTTTCACTGCAGGCAAAACTCTTTTGCTAGGCTCCTTTGCCTGACGTTTCTCTGTCTTGTGCTTGAAGGAAGTACATAGATACTTGCCCTTTGTCATGTGGGAAAACTTCAGCAGGGCTCTTCCATACCCATCCAGACTCAAGCTGGCTTTGAGTCCTGCCCAATGGCTCTCTGCTTCTGGGCTAAGCCAGCCAGCAACCTGTGGGAGCCTAAGCTTTGCTTCCACCAAAAGAGCACCTCCTTCACAGACAGGTGAGGTTTGCCATCCTCCAGGGGGATCAGAATTCCACTGTCTTTCAAGACCCTCCAGCCTTTGTAACTGCTGCCACCCCCCCCCCCGCGTGTTCCCCGGAAACCACTCCTGTGTGGATGCGGTTCCGTATAAAATGGGACAATGATAGAGTAGGATGCAAGCAGCCACTGTGAGAGAGCGTAGCAAAGCTGCAAGTGACAACAGAAGGGCAAGCAGCAGAGGTCTGGCGGCCAAGTGTTTATGTCAGTGCATAGCTATTGACACACCTTACTCAGCGAAGGAAGGGAAATTCTAAGCCAGAGGTGAAGTCTCTGCTTTACAGCATGTATGTATCATGTACGTAAATATATTGGATTTGGCCTGGGGAGGCCCAGGCATAGAGCTCACTTATGGCCAGGTACATATTCAGAAAACTTTTAAGGCAAAAAAATGCCGCCCTCGGAGAAGGGGCATAATTATATGTGTGGATGCATTAAATATTGCCACAGGCTTCCCATGCAGGAATGGAATTCAGTATCTGATCTACCAGTTAGCATCCCGTAGAGTTTCAGCTTTCACAAAGAACTCAGAGGAACGCTAAAGCAGAGAGACCAGAGTGTGTTTCAGGCTTGTACTGGTTAGAAAACTTCCTTCATACCCAACTACACCATTCCTTCCACAAACTCTGAAAGTAGAATTATGCAAGGGTAAAGCACCCACATAATTTACTCCAATTACAGAATCCTGAGTTCCTTGGCATACAAAACACACAACTCAAATTATAATATGCATACTGTAAAAATTTGGTACTACCACATTATCCTCTACAAGACCTAGATATCATTTTTTAAATGATGTGCATGGAACAAAACTGGCAGAACACCTGTCTGGATGGAAATGGAAAACTCAAAATGGAGCACAACACCCAAGGAAAGGAGCTTTGTTTCCTAGCCTGAAAGTCTGATATACATATTAATGCAAAGAGGAAAAAGTTACTTTGGCACTGATTAATTTGGCATCTCTGCATTAGATGCCTTTGGCAAGGGTAGTTGCAATAGGAAAGGTACAGCTTCCTAGTACTGAAGCCACCACAAGGCTGAAGGGTAAATGGACATGTGTATCTTTGGTTCGTATTATTTAAGAACATTTTTATCAATAACAAAATAGGCAGTAGCCAGAAGCCCAAGTGCCAATGGGAAAGAACCAGCTTTATGCCACATAACTGTTCCATCAGCCTACCCCAACCAGGTTCCCGCCATATGGTTTGGACTACAATTCTCAGGATGCCTGATCATTGACAATGCTGGCTGGGGCTGATATTGGCATGACAGTATTACTGTCTAAGTGACCAAACATGTCATTAAATTATCTGTGTTTTACATTCAGTGAAGCCCGAGTGCGCTAGAAATGGCAACCAAGTGACTGGCGTCGAACTGAAAGATCTAATAGTCTCACTGGCAAGAAGGAACCGCAGCAGCTTTTTGTTTTAGAGTCACACATTAGCAGTTAATGGAACATCAGGCCAATTCTGCCTAAGTGCAAAACATGAGGGAAATAAAAGGCAAATGTGCTAAAATTGGTAACAACATCAAGAAACCATGGAGGTCAAATGTCTTCTGGCCATGTTAGATAACTTGAGGGTACATATCTGATAATATGCTACAAACAATACCAGTTTGACTGCCATGGCTTACCCAAAGTTGCTGAGAAGTCTTCATTAGACATTCTCTCTTTCTGGGGAACCCTGGAAATGAGGTCTGTGATGAGTGGCTATTTGCATCAATCAGACTTGAGCCTTTCTGGGTATGCCCCAAAAAACATAGCTTAAATCTATGGCTAGAGCTTGAGGCCTTATAGGGTGGAGAACCTGATGCCCACCAGAGATTTTGAACTACAACTCCCATAAGCTCCAGCCCAATGGTCAGGGAATATAGGAGTTTACTATGCACAAAAACATGCCTTTTGGGAGGTATTTCATTCATGTTCTCTGTATGTCCCTAAATCTTGGCACTGAAGCCAGAACTGACCCTTGCGATTAGAGAGCAGACTGCCACAATGGGCCTGCTAACCCGTGACGGAACTAACAGTTCCCATCAACCAGCCCAGTTCCCATCAACCAATCGCTTAAGATGATTAACAGGCACGGATCTATGGTAAGTCTGGCTGGAAATGCCCATCAGTGCCAGACGATCATGCTCAAGTGGCAGCTGCCCCCCACGCACGCATGCATGCGTGCGCGCATGCGCATGCCCTCACATCTCTCTCTCTAGACAGCTAGATGGATCGGGATAGCATGTGAATTTGCTCCATGTTCCTTGCCCTATACATGTCACCTTTTCTCAAACAAGATTCATTGCAGTATTTGGTACACCTGATGGCACTCATGCCAAAGCTACAGATTTTTTTTACCTTTCTTCCTTGCCTTGACAGCTTCTTCCCACAATCTCAGGGTCTCTACCTGTTTTCCAGGCCAATTTGTGACATGCTGCTGCTGCTGCTGTTGCTGCTGCTGCTGTTGCTGCTGCTGCTTCTGGTTGTTGCTCTCTTCGTTCATGCAAGCTATTCCAGCCAAATATATTGCAAAGATACACATACAGACAAATGCAAATTAGAGTTTTGCCCATCGAAAAGAAGCAACAAAGCCATGCTCATAGACACTTGAGAAAACAGGGCTTGGTTTAAGAGCTGTAAATCAATTTCCAAAATTATCTCTTCATGATTTTGAACAAAAAGTGCTTTGTTGGTGCTGGACCACCATTTTAAAGGCAAGACGTGAAAGAAAAGCATAAGACTACACCTTTCTAGGTTTATTAATGTCAAGGTTTTCAAAGAAACAATGGGAGAAATGTGATCCCTGCTGAATTGCATGCGTACAGATTTTGGAAATGATCCTTCATGGCTAGCAGGCAGTGACCTGGATTACTTATCATAGCTACACAGAGTTTGTTGAAATATGCAGGAGTAAGTGAGCAGACAGACCCCTGGCCATCCATTCCCACTGACCCAAATTATGGGATGTCTCAACCTTAAATTGTAGGTTGTTGGAGGAAGAATCATCAAGACTTATAACCCAAGAACAAATCCCACTGCTTGTTTAGTTCAGCAGGAATCGGTATGTGCACTTTTGCATCATTCTTAGCAATTCACAGTTAAAATGAAAAACTGGGTTGCTGCAAAACACGGAACGGACCAGCAGCTTGTCACCTGCCCTGTTTTCCATGCTCTTCCACGTCCTTACACGGCAGCATGAAAACAACTGTTGTGAAAAGAACTGTCTTGTTCGTGTCCACAGGTGTGCCCCAAAAGTAGCACAGGTCTGCCTTTTGCTATTTAGTCATTAGATTTCTATCCTGCCCTTTTATCTGTCGAGGAGTTCAACATGAGCTACGTAACGTTCCTCATCCTCTCAAGTCAGGCAAGAAAGTGAAGCCAACAGGAGGAAGAGATATCTTACATCCAGTTGCTGGGGTTTACCAGTTCTAATATGCAGCACTGTACAAATGCACACTGGTCATTCAACCTATTCTCCCGCTACAACCAGGGTGTAGAAACCCAACTTCATACAGGATACGGAATAATGGGCTTAAGTTACAGGCAGCTAGATTCTGACTAGAGATTGGGGAAAATTTCCTGATGTTAAGAGCACTGCAGCAATGGAACCAATTAGCTAAGGAGGCTGTGGCCTTTTCCACACTGGAGGCATTCAAGAGGAGGTTAGACAGCCATCTGTCAGACACCCTAACCTTCTGTCCTCCCATTGAGCAGGGAATTATTTGATTTATACCCAACTTTTTCCTTACAACAAACTCAAAGCAGCTTACATGATTCTCCTGCTACTCACAATCTTACCCCCACAACAACAACCCTGTGAGGTAGGTTGGGCTGAGTGTGTGTGACTGGCCCAAGGTCACCCAATTGGCTCCATGACTGAGCTGGGGCTAGACCCCAGGTTGCCTCAGTCTCAGCCCTGCACTCTACACCACACCTGCTCAATGGCCTTAACTAGGCCTCTTGCAAATCTACTATTCTACGGATACTCGTTAAGGAAGGACAAGATGTACAGACAGGATCTCTTCTCAACCATCTCAGAGTGCAGGACACAGAACAAAGGGCTCAAGTTGCAAGAAGCCATGTTCCGGCTAGATATCAGGAAAGTTTCCTGATTGTTAGAGTACTATGGCAATGAAATTGATGACCTAGGGAGGCTGTGGGCTTTCCTACACTACAGGTATCCAAGATGCAACTGGACAGCCCTCTGAGAGGGATGGTTTAACTTGGGAGTCCTGCACTGAGCAGGGGTTGGACCCAATTGCCCTCTGGCCCTTTCCAGCGCTATTATTTTATGACTGACTGATTCTAGTGTTCACTGAGGTGGAAAAAGCCAGATGATCCTGGATACATGTGAACTTACATTTTTCTTTTATATCTGATTACACTTTTATCTAATCCAGCATTATTTGCCACTATCACAGTAACTAGCAACTGCCAGAGTTTCCCATCTATCACTAGTGTACTCCAGCTTGTACTCAGCTCCGACTTAGGAGGTCCAGCCCTTTTGTCCGTGTCACATCCATTCTGATGAACAGGGATGTGCCCTTGAAAGTAAAGCAAGCCTGACACTCCCACACATAATTTAATGCATCTTCTGGGATAGCTGGAAGAGATCTCAAAGCCAGCTATTTAAAGTCCAGTGTGTTTTCAAACAGTTTGGAGAAAGGCAAGAAGAGCAAGCCCCTATCATTAACTCTGCTGCATGGGAGAAATATAACCTACCGCTCCCATTCATGAAGAACTGGCCAATATAGTTTGTTTTAGATTATTACAGAGTTGTCCCACTTCTATTCTTTGGGCCAAATTCGTTCTGCTTAGACCACAAACCCCTTATGGGACTCCATTCCTTCATGCACCTGTCCTGGCTCTTGTAATGGGGTGTGGGTCCTTGTAATTTAGTGCCAGACCTCCCCGGTGGAAGACTGCCCGCTGCTTTCTGGTTTATGTGGCTGCCACTGTGATAACAGGGAATTCTATAATATCGTTTGTCAAAAGCGGGCCTATGACTTCCACCAAGACAGGCTGGGATGTGCATGCAAGTGATGAAGAGTGGTGCAGCTGCTTTCACCAGTGGTTACAACTGTGACTAAAACCAATGAAAGGTTGGTGACCTAGATGTGCTGACGGAGTGCACTGCAAGGCAGACCGATCAGGGAGTGGGTGGGCAGAGCTCACATGGAATAATTTATGGAGAGGTGGGAGATTGAGAACTTCTGCCATAACAGCTTGTACAAGTATTCAGACATCGCTCAATGGAAACTGACAGTAAGCTCCTGTCTTCCTAGCCAAGGTGAGTTATGCATTCGTGTACCAAACAATTCCAATATCATATATTACAAGATATCCAGTTTAAATAATTACTACTCACAAGCAGGGAGATGTAGATTTTCTTGCTTGAAAAAGCCAAATTCTGCAATTAAGATGAATAAATGTAAGTGAAGCAACCCTCGCCCTGAATAATTTACTGAACACACAATTTATCCCTGCTAAAAAAAAGCTAGAAGACTTCTTTTCCATAACATGGGAAAGGGGTGGGTGACAGAACTGGCAGTAGAGGAATGGCAATAAATGGAGGGGAGTCGGGCAGGATAGCGAAGGGTGAACACAGGTTTCTCTTTTGGCCAGGGAAAACTTGGTTTAAATCCTTGCCAAGGCATGAAGCTCAGCAAGCAAGTCTATCAGTCTAGGTGTACCTTCACTGGGTTGTTTTGAAGAGAAAGGAAAAGAGTATGTTCTGAACAACCCACCTGAATCCCTTCGTGCAGGGCAGGTACTATGCAGAAACCCTTCTCCCAAACCTCTGGAACACCACATGGACTCCTGTCTCTCAATATTTGAACAGACAGGGGAAGATCACACATTTACATTTTTCTTTAAGCTAAACTCACTTATCTTTTCTTACTTGTTCTATGTTCATTGTCATCTACACACACACAAAATCCCACCACAAGTTAGCCAGTACAACTTTCTCTAAAAGTCATGTCTGATCTATACAAGCAGCGGAATGAGGCGATACAGCCGACTTTTATCGCTTGACACTGCACATGGGGAGGATTCCATATCTGAGTGCTTCACCATGGAAGAAGTTCTCTGCAAGGAAGAAAACCCCTAGCATAACGGGGAGAAAGGTCTGCTGCAGACACCTCCTTGCTGTGCTAGTTTTCTGCTTGCAGAACAGCTGTTTTTAATATATGAGGGAGTATTCAGAAAATGGTATTCCCTCACCTTCATTCTATCACTTCAGATCCCTATCATTTCATTCCGCTGCATGTGTAACCTCACCTCTAACCTTAGAGAGCCAACAGTAACAGAATTCCTAGGCATAATCTTCACTCACCACAGTTAACAAATGAGGTACTTATTTACAAACACATGCTGGAGTTCTGTAGTTTCTATAAAGCAACTTAAATATATTTATTTTATTTATTAAAAGCTTTTGCATGCTGTCCTATTATACAAGATCTCAAGATGGCTTAATACTGGAAATCTACCCTGGAAAGGGCTCCACAAAGAGTCAAATTGGACTCTACGCTGAATACCCTTTAAAGTGGGGGCTGAAGTGAATTACCAGGCAGTTAATTCCTTTGGGCTCCAATGAAAATCTTGGTCTTAAGTAACCCTTTTGGAGGGAGAGGTTTTTCATTCTTTGCACTGCTAAAACATGACTGGGCATTTCAGCTGCAACAACACTGAGATTTATCTTTAATGCTCTAAGATACTGCATCAAGATGATTTAAAAAAAAAAAACTTGTTTAGTCATCAGTGTCAGCATGCCAAACAAACCGAAGCAGCAATTCAAAGCCTGCTGAAATCAATGGGATGCCTTCTACCAACTCCAAAGAGCTTTAGACAAGGTCTGGCATCCTATATACCAATTCTGGCAGGCTTTCAGGTTCCTTGTGGCAAAAGATAAAAACCTAGAAGCCTCCCATACTGATAGAGACTCCCATCCTCACAGGTCTTATTTTACAGAATCATTTCACTATTCCATCCTTAGTATACATAAAACAGAATTGTGTCATTGAAACGTTAAAGACTCTGCATGCATTTTATTCTACTGGCGGTTAAGGGGAGGCACTGAATATGACTTTGGAAAAAGTATCCACGTACTTTTATTGATGCCTTGCTTACAGGTATTACAGTTGATACTTTGGCTCTGCCCATGAGTCTTTAAGTGGCTGGTAATATATGCCGCACTCAGAAGTTTACCACAGATATTACAGGACACCTTTCCTTCATGGCGCACCATGTGTGTCCGCAGCCTGTCTTTGGTGGCAAAGGCAGCTGTGCAGGTCTATATGGAAAGAAACAGAACGTTTAAGGCAGGCAGCCTAACTTACCCAAATACTGATTTTAAGTGCATGCTTTTAAATGTTAAGATGACCTTTAATAAGTCTTTTCGGCTCACAAGAAAGCCCAAAGGAAGAATCCAGTAAAATTCATAATATAACGCTCCCCCAAACAAAACTTTGCAACATAGGCCAGAATTGTTCTCTGGAACATTTTTGCCACCTTTAGTGGGACTAGCAAGATCAGCACCTGAATCCATTTCTGCAACTGAATACAATAAAATTGACTGTGCAAGATGAAGATGCAGCCAGTAAGTTTATATATGATGGGATTTTTTAAAACTGGGTGTCTCAACTATTCTTGTAACGCTCTCCAAATTATTGTTGCATCTATCATCCAAAGGTTGATTGGCTCTTCCAATAAGCATCGTGGAACCTAATGAATATTTTAGGGACGAAAGCAGAACTTTCATTTTAAAAACGAAGACAACCTCAAATACCAAGTTGGCATGGAGCTTATAAATGCTAGCAACACATACAGGTGGTCTCTTGTACGGATATCCTGATAGCACCTTAGGTCATGATTTTTTCCATTCTGCAGGCACATTCAGTTAAATAAAAATCAGACAAAAACCAAACACGAATGCATGAAGAGTCATTTCTTTTAATTCAGAATACTTGATGGCCATACTGAGTCACTAAGAACAAGCTGGGGCATGCATGGATCAAGCTAAACAGAAGAATACAGTCAACCAATCAAGCCACCCAAGCTATTTTGCTTGCCTTTGAGCCCAGTAAATAAGCTGACATGTTATTAGCCCACATAAAAAAGAACCGCTAGCAAGCCCATACATGAACCTGGTCTGCCCTTAGTAGCACACTGAAAACCTGAGTGGGGTGTGACATCGGAAAGAAGAACCACTCTTCTTCACTTTACAAAAATTTCCCTGTTCGGCTATCTTACTTGCAGCCAAGTACTTAAGTTTCATTTTCACCACTAGAACTAGTTTTCAGCACCAAGCCCTGAATTGGTTTACTTACTGCAAGAGCTGCTGACAACTGCTTGAAACAAGCCTGGTGCCCTTCACATGCACTAGACTACAAGTCCCATAATGCCCAGCCAGAATGGCTGTTATGGGAATGGCAGTCCAACACATCCAGAGGATACCAAGTGGGTATGTCATATGAAAAACTCAAAGTGTAGGTAGGGTTTTGGGATTAATCTTTCCTGTTCTACAAGAAATGGAGGACAAGACTGAAGTTAGATGGCTGTACTTCAATACAAATGGACCACTCAAGCAACTTAGAAGTATACAATTTTGCTCAAGCATAGAGGCAAAATACAGGGCCCTAATACTCTAACCTATAGCAAACTGCCAAGGATTGATACTGGGGTTGGCAGCATCAGGACCCAATTCTTCCTGTTTGAGTCCCCGTGATTTTTCAAATCCAAGCAACAGTATGAAGCAGTTCAGCCAAAACCCCAAGTAGTTAAATTCTATAGATCATCAAAACTCTTACTTGGCATTTGAAGGGCCTCTCTGTGGAGTGAACATGTTTAACATGACAGCTTAAGTGATCGGGCCTGTAAAAGGAAGAAAAGTAGAGGCACAAAAAAACGCATTGTTACTCATAAACACAATACCGATCACCCATACAATCAAAAATTCTTTATAAGAATTTTTAAAAGCACTCCCAAATGGTACAAATCCACAATTCCCATGCTATAAGGAACATAATATTGCCAATGTCCTTAGAGTGCTCATCAGAGACTACATGGAAATCAGTTGTCAGTGGCTACTGGGAAGATTTGCCCTGGAAAGGTTTAGAAAGCGTACTTTCCCTTTTAAAGAAACATACAAAATTGACTAGCCATTTACTTCAAACTAGAGATTACCCAAATAAAGCAGTATGTTAATACTGCCAGATTAGTACTCCCCCCACAAGCAGAGGTTCAAATTTTCGTTCCCCAGCCTGCTCACGCTCTTTCACCTCTGCACCTCAAACTAACACTGAAGTTATTTCTGGTTTAAGACCCCAGGCAGGCTCTCCATTTGCTTAACAAAATGGAGATCTGCTTTAGATTCCTATTTGGAGACAGAAGACAGTTCTTGCTCAACTCTTAGCCACCAACCCTCCCCACTCTCGCTTTCCTGACAGCTCCCCCCAAACCCCACCCCCCTCGCGATCACGGAATGAAAATCCAATACTTGAGCTCGCCTGGGATTTTCTACATGGTACCTCGAAAAGCCTTTTCCACAAACACCACAGGTGTAGGGTTTGGTGATGCCACCCTCATGAGACCTCACGTGATAGGTCATACGGTCCTTCCTTTTGAAACGCTGATTGCAGATCGGGCACTCAAAAGGCTTCTCATCGGAGTGGGACAGCTTGTGCCTGTTGAGGTGGTAGACATCACGGAAGGCCTTGCCACACATTTCACAGGCGTGGTTCTTTTTGACGGGTTTGCTGGGTTTCTTCACCGTCTGTGTCACTGGCATGGCTGTGGCCCCAGCGCTGCTGCTTGGGTTAGTGGCAGAGGAAGACGTAGTGACGGTTGACAGGATGCCCGCGATGGTCGAAACCAGAGATGTCCGGCTGTTGTCGCCTGCAATGGTTGAGATTAGGGGTACCATCGTGGCAGGAGCTTTCTTTGGCCGTGACACTAACTTTATCCCTGTGTGGCAGGATTCGTGGCGCCTCAAATGATAGCTGTCCCTGAAGGCCTTGCTGCAGTACGTACACACAAAGGAGGTTTTCGGTTTCTCCTTTTTAATCCCAACAATGGCATCTTTTAGCGTTTCTGGTGGGGGCTGAGGTTTCTGCGTTATCGGCAAAGGTAGGATTGGCTTCTGGTCAGGGGGCTCGACAGCAGAGCTTAGGAGTGGAAGCAAACTGTTCTGCGCTGCTTGCTGTTGGTGATGTGATGCTTCATGTGCCTAGAATCAAAACATTCGCAGTCAGAACTGACAGATGCATGGTTTAGCTTTGGTAAAGCAGGAAGGCTCATATTTATGGATGTGGATTTATCATATGCCCTAATCTGGTAGGATTTGTTTGAATGTGGAGGACTTTCCCTGGCTAGAACAGATCTGAGGGGCAGTCTGTCCCTAAAATGTTAGCATTTAAATGATACTCAACACACAGAACTATGAAGATAAGGACAAACGGAGGATTCAAGCTGCACATCTAAGATGATGAAAGCAAACGTCCATGTATTTTAACTTGCTGAACTGTAGTACAACCAAGCCTGAAATGTTTACTACCTCCCACATGCACCCAGACACTGGAAGTGAGGAGAAAGCACAGAGTAAGAGAACAGCAACCAGCAGAAGGAATAAGAAACTGTAAGGCAGCCTTGCTCAATCTGGCGCTCTTGGTAATGTGTTTCCTAGAATGTACGAAGTTGTAGTCCAACACATCTAGAGAAAGCTAGGTTGGGGGAAGCTGCTGTAAGGCATCCAAATTAAAACAGATCCTTGCCTAGTTAGGTATGATTCCCAAGTTGTCAGACTCAGTTGATGTGCTTTCAGATTTTCTCATAACTGTTGAGAGCAAGAAACATGTTATAACAAATGCAACTTGTTCTCAGGTACGGCCAACCTGCAGCAGAGTCAGCCAGTAGCGTGTGGCACACCTTTTACAGAATTATTTATCTTGGGAGATCCGCCAAAATTCATCCTTTTCTATTTTTAGGAAGCAGATGAAGACATTTGTTCAAGAAAACCTTCTTTACATTTATTCCCTTTGCTACAGCCTTGTGAATGAAGACTGACATTTGGTCAGGATTCGGGGGATAAACAGAACCATGTACACTGAGTTTTCCTGGCTTGGTGAAAAACTAGAGCAACACGGAATCATAACTGGACAGCATCAAGGGGAGAAAGGGCTATAGAACTAGCTTATTCTTCTAGATCCTTCTGTACTGCAGCTCTCCAGAGCAGAACAGCAGCAAGAGACTGGATCTATATTGTGGTATACATTAAGAATCTCATACTTTTACACTGACTTGTGGCATATTGCCCAAAGAGGGGAGAATGCCAAAAATATCCTATCTTGCAAGGACAGTTTATACCCAGTATCAGTTTCACTTGTACCAAAATCTTAACCATCACTCAATTTAGGAAGCATCTAAACTCATCACTGTGGGAACTAGAACACTGGACCGTAATTGACAAACAGACCAGGAACAGTAAGTAATGTTAGCCCTCTTCACACACAACTTACAACTGCCTTCTGTATTTAGTCAGGCCGGAGCCACACTTGTGGATTCTATCACCTAAGACTGGATTGTGTGAACTGAGAGCCACTTCAGGAATTAAAAGGTGGAAGGAGAAGCCAGTAGAAATGGCATCTGAAAGGGCAGAGGAAAGCAATACCAAACATTTGGTTCCTGGTTGCCATTTCCCACATACAGTAGCAGTGGAAGTCAAGCTGCCACTGATGCCAGAGAAAACTAAGTGCACCTCACTCCTTTTTGGTTTTTAAAATTCACAAAACCTTGTAAGAGAAAGCAAGACCCTGTTCTTTAACCATACAAGCCAAGTGCACGTAACAACGAGTGAGCAGCACGCTGGTTTCCAAACTACCTACCTTCAAGGGACTCTTTCCATTTTGTTGGCTGTTGATGAATGCCTATGGGTTGCAGAAGATGAGGTGCATTCTCAAATGAAGTTCAAAGGAACCCCCATAATCTACAGCTCAACGGCCAAGTACACACTGCACGTGCAGAAGGTCCCAGGTACAATCCTGACAGCCCTAAACTTCTCTCAGATGACAGGTCTCTCTGACACCCTGAATGGTAGCTGCTAGGTACAGCAGACGGCACCAGGCTAGGTACACAAGGAGCCCAGATCTATGAACCAAGTGCAGGCCTTACAGCCTGGTCACAACCTAAGACACAGGTGGGCCACCTGCAGCCTGGCGGATGCATCAGGTTACAGATCCCATCCCTCCTCACCACTGAGTATGCTGGCAAGGAAGGAACTGTGGCTCAACTAGGCCAGCAGAAACCCCAAGGCTTCATCCATGGCATCTCCAAATAGGGTGAAGTAAGAATCCAGTCTGAAATCCTGGGAAGCAACTGCCAGTCCATGTCAACAATGATGAGCTGGGCAAACCAGGGGTCTGACACCAGACTTTTCTGGTATTTCAGTTACCCGTCCATGCCCTGTAAGAACCAAATATGAGCAGCATAATACAGAGGGGGGCACTTGGATTTACTAGCAGATCTGTAGGGGATCTGTAGCATACCAGCAAGGATTTGTCTCTCAACCATTTCGTGGTAGCAGCAACAAAATGACCCATTCTCTCAACCCTAACCTATAGTACTGAAATTAAATTTTGGTAACTGACAGTGATGTTGTAAGTGGAAGAACTGAGAGCTCTCTCCAGGGGTAAAAATGGATTCATTACCCAGTCCCAGACTCTGGCTGTGAATGTGGGGATTCTATTTAAAACAAAGTAGACACATGCCTGAATTGCTCATCTCTACCCTAGTAAAACCTTCCCCAACTTGCTGCAACACATCTGGAAGGCACCAGCTTGGGGAAGGCTGTTCTAGAATGACTACACTTTGCAGTAAGGAGTAACAAGCATCTTCCAAGCATACTTGTCTGCCATTTACTGGCCTGGGGAGTTTCCAGAGGAGGTCACTGTCTGAAAATCACTGCACTCTTAACATTCTTGAAGTAGCCAACTTGACAAGTTCGCCATGTCACCTCCAAAACAACCAAACCACTGAGGTTCCACTTTTTTTTTTGCCTAGACTGTTCTTCATTCCTATGAATAGAAAAGCGAATCCTCAGCATAAGAACTGAGGTAATGGACACGAGTTATGTAACCCATAGTGAGTTCCCAGAGAGGAAGATAAGCCACTTGCTTTCTGAACTCCGACTCTCATCAGAAACAGACATAGCACAGTGTACGTTACAGCAAACCATTGTTTTAACTCCCTGAGGGGAACCATTCTTGCAGCTAATGACTGGGTGTATGCCACAATGCTCAACATATTGCATGATCTCTATCTTAATGACAGCCTATTTGGTTAACTACAAGTTGCAAATATAATTATAAATGCCCAGTCTACTCTATTAGATTGTGGATACATTAGGAGGGGATAAAAACTGTTGACACCAGCCCCTACCATGAGAGGCTGCTTCAGAATGCCCTCCATGAATCAGTCTGCAGCCTCAGCCAGCCAAAGGAAGAGCCAGTCTATCTAAACAAATACTTGCAAAAGCTTTCCTACGCTGGAACTCAGCATGGGAACTGCTTATACCTGTATTTGGAACTCACTCCTCCTGAAAACAGAGTATGAGAGGAAAAAATGCATATGTATAGACCAGGGTTGGCATCACAAGGCTCCCTTCACGAAACAGCAATAGGTCTGCCCGCAAAATCAAGCAAGAAACCAAGATGAAGTGTTACTGAGGCCAAGTGGAACTTATTTTTAAGCAAAATTTAACCTTTCGAAGGCTCTGTAGTGGTTTGCTGATGAACTTCAGCAGTAAACTGCCTATTTTTATTTTTGCTGTACACACATGGAAACTCGCAAGTGGCCTTTGGATGTGTCAAAATTGTGTGCCCCTGATATAGACAGATAGTATAAAAGAATGACTAAAATATTCCAGGCCCGTAGAAGTGTGCCTCTTCTATCAGCAACTCCTTGGGGAAAATATTTAAATCCACAAATCCAGTATCTAGTGATTTTTAGAGGGTATAATACAGAGGGTTCCTACAACCACAATTAGCAGATGATCTGGATGTCATCTCACAGGTACACAGAGGACCGGGCAAACTAGCAAATTGGCTACAAAGACATGAAGAACAGATTATTTGGAGAAACCTCTATAAAGGACACTCACATGGGATAAAGCTCTGAGATACGGGGCATGGCATTTGGTTGCATTTTAAATTTTCATTGTCGAACCCTGTAAAGAGCTGGAGCCCAGTTAGCAGGAGCAAATGGGTCGATTCTCACAGCAGAAGTTTTCAAATGGATGCTGTCCTGAGCCTCGTAAGGAATATGCATAGACGCATAGCTGAGACAAAAGAGCTCTTCACAGTGCCCTGTATCAGAGAGGGGACTAAAGCAAGGGAGCGATGAAGACAAATGATAGCTGCTCCTCAGTTCTGAAACTTGGCTCTCCCAGCAGAAAAAAATCCTATATACACAGTTGCCTAAAACGCTACTTAAGAACTAGAAAGTATTTTCCTAACCATACCCTTTTTAACAAGAGGCAAGATTTGGCAGCTTTCATAAACTAAGATAGAAGAAAGCTTTGCATATTAAGAAAAGTCTTTACAAACCATAAGCTCTGACCTTAGGGGACAGAGAATTCAAATACTGATACCTTAAAGACACACTTAAATATGTCAGAGTACAAGATGACCCTGAATGACTGCACAGAAAGACAACTATACATATTATGTCATTACTCAGCAATTAGTCTGCTTATACCTGCTCTGAATTTATCCTACCTACCCCCAACGCCAGATCCTATGGCCTTTTGGTATCTTAGTTTGCCCAAACCAATTGCAGAGCGAATTTAAGGTAAGTCTACACATACTGCCTAAAACATGTCACCATTTTCTTCTGTCTGTCTGTCTGTCTTTGTTGTTGTTGTTGTTGTTGTTGTTGTATGCACTTCATTATATTTGCTTTCTAGGGGATATTTTGGACCCACAAAACTACAGACCCACATGTTTACTAGGCATATTTCCTTTCCTATAGTGGGATTAAGCAGAATCAGTCACAAGCAGGTTGCTCTTAGTCTGAATCAGATCCTGGCGTTACTGAGCAAAACAGCTGATTTTGAAGTCATCCAACAATCCTCAATGAAGCTCCAATAAAAGTAGCTTCATTTTGCCAATGGAGGCGACAAAGTCACATTCTACTCTCTATGGTCCACGTTTAGGGACAGCAATCACAGGATCAAGGACAAGAATGTAAAACTACGCCTTTCACAAACATTTACTATTGGAAACAGTTTTAAGGAGATCTGCAAGCTATGCTGAAGGTACAAACACAGGGCAGATTCCAAAGAGTTGCTTTGACTCACCCAAAGGGCATGCGCCAGCTTTTATAAAGTGTTGAGCCCTCTGAACAGAAAGTCAAGATGCACCATCAGAGACTGGTGTTGAAACAGACTTTTCAAAATCAGTTTGATATGCAACAAAGAGCGCTTCTATCTGAGGAAGACCAAGTCTAAACACCCACCCTAGGCCTCATTAAACCAGTTAGTTCTTTGGATCCCAGTCCCACTCTGACATTCAAACTTCTCATGAATTGCATAATTTCAACAAGATGCTTTCACTGAGATAATCTGACTCACACCTACCAACTGGCCTCTTAGACATGGGAAGGCCAAAGGCAACATGTCTCCAGTGACATGGTTTTACCCAGCCTCCACAATCATTTTATACCAAAACACCACCAAGCTGAGTACAGAAGCAAATAACTTTTTTAAAGTTTCCTCTTCTGCCATTTTCTACTATATTGGCCAAATAAAAGCCAACGCAAGCAAGGTGAAATTTCCAGCCAGTTTTAGTGAAGAATGGGGGAGAAACTTTTCTGTCCTTGCAAAAAGATGGGCTTGGGAGAGTCCAGCCTACCATTATTATGAAGTAGGATGTTGCTGTCAGACTTTTTAAAATTTTGAGATACATCTTTGGGAGTTTATCAAGGCCAGAAATGGCTACCAATTTATTTCTACCACCAGCATTACCTTTAAAAAAAATAACAGTTTATTGGAGATGGAAGGGAAAACCCCAGTACACACATGATAACCATGGGGGGAGGGATTAAACCCTGGATTACCATATCAACATCCTAGCGCACTCAGTTTGATTTATCCTGCCAATGTAAGCTGCTATCAACGAGTGAGTCTCAATCCCTGGCTCGGTTCGCATTACATTCAAACAAGGAACTCTGGCTTGTCTCTAGCACAGCAAACCAGATTTATGACTCACTGTTCCTGAGTTACAACTCTGGCTTGTCAGGAAAGAGGCAAGCCAGAATTCCTGATTCAGATGCAACGGAGGGTTACTGGCATGTTTAGCTGCTTACACTTGGCAAGAGCCAAGCTGGAGCATTTGAGCCGCATGCACTAGCATGCTGGCACACTCCTGGTAATCCAAGGTTAAAATAAAACCCCATGGTTGCTGTTCTGTGTGAAAAGGGACCCAAGTCAATGGGCCTGCTTTGTCCTTTAGACAGAAGGGGAGGTATTTTCCCAGCCTTTACTGATTCAGCACTGTTGCACAGAACTTGTTTGTCTAAGGAAGCCTCCAAAACCTCAAACACGGCCTGCATTTCATGCACATGTGCATTTTAATAAAGCAGCCTGGAGAATGGATGAGCAGAATGTGAACTCAAGGCTGCACTTTGGATCAAGGAGCTGAAACACGGCAATGATCCTCTATTAAAAATAGCCGCAGCAGCACCAGATGGATAACACTTTATGGGCAATAAAATGCATGCAGTTAAGAATACTACACTGGAACACCATCTCAGCCAGGCTCCAACTACACTTTGCATTTCCCTGTTCTCTGTTGCACAAGCTATTTAAATAATTTCATATGCTGCAAATACCTGTTTAGGGACATCAGACACAACCCTCCTCCACAAATCCCCTCCCCTCTCTGAAGCTCCTGACACTATTCATTTTTCCATCACTCCCGTCTTCAAACTGGACAAACTGTCTTCAGAGAGACAGGAACTTGGCCTGACACACCATGTCCCTCACAAGGGAAGTCACAGGGTGAGTAGAACACTTAGCCTCCCAATTGAGAGAAGAAAGAGCAGCACAATTAGAGGAATCCCCATTATCTCAGAAAACAGCCGAGGTTCCCCTGCATGCTGCTCACCCTGCCAATCAGGAGGGGAAAACAAGCATGATGGGGAATCCCCACTGAGGATGCTCCGATGTGGCCTGAAAGCCTCTAGTAGCTGACCGCACTGTAAGATCACACGGTATACATTTCAAGGAGCAACGGGCCAGACTAATAAGGGCCAGAATCCTTTCAGACAAGGTTCAAGCAGCCACATTTTATGAGCCCCTTTCAGCCTTACCAACCCATTAAACTCAGCATGGTTATCATGCACTTTGTCTTAATAAAGTAGCATAGCCATTAGAATCTGAAACTCAATATATTCATGAAGCTTTCTGCTATGAAAGTCATTCGCACAAGGATACATATCTTGGGACCAAGGCAGCCCAGCTTGTTAACTTTGCTAAAACTGGTAAATCAATATTACTTATGGCAGAAAGTAACATCCTGTGATTCCTACTGATCCCTTGCATTAAGGCCTTCTAAAAAGAGATTTAAAGTTAAATGAAAGCATGAAGAATAAAACAGCATCTAAGTGTCTTCTGTTAAGTCACTTTTATTCACTTTGAGAGTATGGTTTTATTAGGGCTAGTGTACAAGTCTGCTCTGGGTTTCTTTTCTACCCCTGTGACTTCTAAAATAAAACAAAACACTGTTTCATGACCCAGGATGGAAAGATTTGGCATTGTGAACTTCCACTGCCAGAGGCAAAGTATTTTTTTTTAAACACTGAAGCCTTGATGTTAGAGCTCCAATTAACATCAGTGAGTCATACCTGCTATTTGATGGACGGTATCTTCCTTATTAACATGCAACCTGCACTTTCTAGGCAGATATAATACTGCTTTAAGATACATACCAGTGTGTAGACTAACATAACTCATTTTGAAAACCTGTTCCTTGCCTCAAGTGTGAGACACCTCAGTGCATAATCAAGATTAATATACTTTGAAAGGTGGCACAAAATCCCCCATGCATTGACTTTTCACTTACAATATGAAATACCGTACAAGTTTTCTTTAGCAAGCCCTAAAAGCCATGGGGAGTTTAAGGAAACTGAATGCTTGACCAAAACTGTCTGTGATTCTTAAGCATGAGACCAGAATTGGGGAGGGGCCAGAGTTCACTATCAGATCACATGCTTTGCAGGTGGGAGATCCTAGATCCTCAGCATCTCTAGGGGGCTGATAAACCAGTCATCTTTACTGCCCTAGATGAACCAAAGGTCTGACTCAGTACAACGCAACTTCCTATATTCCTGTGTAAGGAAGACCTTGTAAGGAAGACCCATTCAGTGGAAAAAGTGGAGGAAAGAAACAACTATTCAAGTTTCTTCAACTTTCATTTAAACTTTCACATCGAAACAGAGGTACCAGGCAAAGAACAACAAGATTCTCCATCACTTTTCATAGTGAAAAGTGCTAGGTTGCTCTGGCATGCATCCAGGTGCTTTGGACTACAGCTCCCATGAGCCTCGGCAGGAATGGCCAATGGTGAAACATTATGGCAGCTATTGTCTGAAACATTAGGAAGGAGTCAGTTTTAGGGAGGCTGCTGCTAGCGATCCCACTAGCTTTATGATGGGCCTGGAGGACTCTTGATTATATTAAACAAGGAGGATGCCATTCAGAAGCCCCCATGCAGGCAAGTTAAAGAGTTGATTCCTTCATGTATGGATGGAGAAATGTGACTCTCCAAACATGCTTAGCCTGCAACATCCTTCATCCACCATTACTGGCTCTGCTGGATTTGACTGATGGGGGTTGCAGTCCAACACATCCTGCTCCTGCCTTCAAATACCAAACTGAGCCAAGCTGCTTTTAATCTAACTACGGAGGTGATCAACTGCACAGCAATGGAATGCATTCTTGTACAGACCTATCAGTAATGATCCATTCTATGAAGTGGCCGTAAGGAATGATCCAGTGAGAAAGCAGGATGAGGGGTGGTGGGAAAAAAAAGGTCCTCTAACCCATGCAATGAAAATGTTTTTCCAGTAACAAGGCTCACAATGTTAAATTCTCAAAAAAAGGGGGGGGAGAATTAACTCTTAATTGAACTACAGATATTTTATTGCTGTCATCTGCCTAGGGTAAAAAATTTCATACCAAGTACACAAAAATAAGCCATTCAAAAGCATTGCACTAGTTATGGGCTCAAACAGATTTTTCAACCGCATGTTTTAAGCCTGATTCCAGAAACTGGGCACCTAAGCAAGTGACTCATCTTTGTGCTTGGAAGTCTTTTTTTCCCTTTAGAACAGAAAGACTGCAGTGCATTTGCCTCTAGATTTATTTTCTCGCTTCATGTTTTCAAACTGGAGTCATGCTTTGTATTTTAAAAAGAACAGAAGACTCAACGGGCAAGTGACGCAGGCCTGTAATTTGCAGAAAGGATTATTTTACCTTCAGGAAAGAGGGTGGAGAAGAGGTATTGCAATTAGTATACTTTTTCAAACTAAAAAAGGAGAATGGCTTGTAATCTAGGTTCTCACTTGGCTCGTAGATTTGAAGAGGAAGTAGTCTGGCATGCTGCATTCCTTATAGAAGATTAATGCTTCCAAGTGACTCAAGTTGCAAGCGATGTGGCTTCATTTTTACTACATTATACTCTAGCATCTTTAACAGCTCTTAAAGTTTTCCTTTTTTTTTTTTTTTTGAGAGTAGCAGGAATTACTACATGTTTAACATTCATTCAAATCCTTACTATATAAGAAAAATCCTTAGAAATTTATCTTGGTAAATTTATTAAATCAAGCTGCATGCTAGTAAATTGGTTAGAAAGCTGAACATACTCAATCTCCTCAAACTACCACATATGGTTTGCCCCAACACTTTCTTGTTAAGTCAACAAATTCCAGCTAGTAACTCCATTAACATGCTCCCCGATCAAAGCAGCCCACTGTTTGATCCCATACAGGTAAAGGGATTCCTGACTCATAACTCAATAAAAGAGTTGGCCATGAAAATTAATATATTTGTCTTTAAGGCTTGCTCAAGCAGATTTAACTTCTAAGCAGAAACAAAAATAACAGCAACAACTAAAAGTAAATAAATATTTTTAAAGAACTGTGATGTATGCTCCCCTTTCTTATTTTTCTCTGGGAACCTACAAGGCCTTTATGTGGCTGACTGGCAAAGCAAAGACAAGAATAGTAAAACTGCAAAATAAGGAGGAGAAAGTAGGGAAAGTGACAAATTTTTGAAAGAGGTAAGAGATGCAATGAAACACACAGCACAAGGAGGGTGAAGAAAAGGATAAACTGGGGAAAGTGATAAATAGAGACAGGAACAAATAATGAGAGCTGAGAAAAGCTGGAGAAAAGATGACAACATTGTGAAAATCAAAAAACACATGTTAGAAACCACAGGTATAAAGAAGAAATGCACGAGGACAAAAGGCATAGAGTGTAACAGGAAAAATGTGATGACAAAGTTCAAAAATGTGGAAATGGTTGTAAGGGAGACCAAAAATAAGTTCTGCACTTCAATAGATGAACAACAGACAGGACCAAAGGGTGGGGGGGAGTAGAATCCCATACACACAAAAAGGGAGGGAAAAAAGATAAATCATTGGCAAGAATGCAGATGCTGAATGAAAAATTAGTAAAGCAGACTGCCAAGAATGTGGAAAAAAAGGAGACAACCATAAAGGGTAACATGCTGGGGGGAGAGCAGCAGAAGTAGCAACAACCACAAAGTAAGAAATTCCAGAGTAGCTGTGTTTTCCACCACAAAGCATCCACACACAAGGACCTATGGCACCCTTAAGACTAAAGGGAAAATATTGCTGGAAAGAGGGGGGAAATGCCAATTTTAAAAACAGGCTACGAAAACATAAAAGCAAGCAAAAGAAACAGAGTGCAGAAAGGAGACACACATTATCTTTTAATAATGAAAGGCAGAATTATTTTGAGACAGGAGAAATTATTCAGATCAAACGTTACTAGATTAAGTGAAACATGCAAAGAAACCTATTATGGGGGCAACACAGGAGAGAGAGTTAAAAGTCCCAAAGAAATAAGGGAGGAAAAATACAGCAGCATCGCCACTGTGGAATGGGATGAAGAAGAGAAATAAGCAGCTGAAGAACACAAGATGGAGAGGAGATTGAAATGAGTGAAATGCGCAGAGAATCCCATTTTGCGGTGGCGGCGGCAGCGGCAGCGGGGAGGGGGGAGAAGAAAAATAAATTTAGATTCCTTGTGAAACCTGGGGAGAGGAACAAAACGATGAAAGTTGGAAGGGGAAGAATAGAGTAGCAACAGACTCTCATGGAAGCCAATTAGTTAAAATGCTAAATAATTTTCGAGAGAAAGAAAGCAGAAGAAAATCGCGGGGCAAGGAAGAGAAAAGAAGAGAGCAGAGCCTCTCATGGGGAGAGATTAGTTAAGAGTTCTAAAGAACTGGGGAAGGAGGGAAGCAAAATAAAAGAATGCAGCAGCAGAAAAAATGGTGCTGAGAGAAGGGTATGCAGAAAAGTCTCGTGGAGGGGGAGACTTCTGCAAAACCCTAAATAAGTAGAGAAACACTGAAAAAGAGAAACACGCACAAAAGAAACAATGAGGAGCTTTAAAAAAAACACAGCAGCGATAGATAGAAAACTTGGGTGGGAGGGGGGAGAAAGCGACATCGGTGAGCCAAGAAGTGCAGCCACAAGAAAGGGGGGCGAGCAGCTTTTACCAACAGCAACAACAACAATCGAAAAATAAATAGCATGAACCGATCCCGGAGCGCACAGAGGATGAAATCACCGACATGGGAGCGGAGGACTCGCAAACAAGCCACTACGTCAATCCGCTTCTTCCCTTAAAGAAGAGAGAGGGGAGAAGAGGCCGGCCAGAGGAGAGAGTTGTGCGTGCCCGTCTGGGGGCGGCGGCGCCCTCCTGCACGAGTTGCGATGGGGACCTGGCTGAAGGGGACTATTGGGGTGCTTCGCTTCGCTTCGCTTCGAGTGGGGGAGAGAGAAAGAAAGGGAGCGAAGGGCGAGCGAGCGCGCTATAGCCGGCCTCCCACCGCGTTAGCGAGCCCAGTGCATTCTCCTCCTCCTCCTCCTCCTCTTCCTCTCCACCCCCCCACTCCCGCTATTCCCCCCTCCTCCTCCTCCCTCGGCGGGGGGGAGAGAAAAAAGGGAGAGAGGCCGCCCCCCGCTGCTGCCTGACAGAACCAGCCGGCCTTATAGCTATCTCTGCGGGGCGGGCTCGTGGGGGGGGGGCGCTCGGGCAGGCGCGCGCCCGAGGCTACGGGGGGGGGGCGACGACGAGAAGCACAGAGAAGAGCAGGGACGACCTCCAGGTTTCTCCCCCCCCTTTTTTTTTGTTTGAGGTAAGTGGCGGTGGGGAGGGGGGGCAAGTTAAGGAAGGCGAGTAAATAAATAAATAAATGAATAATACCGATGCGATCAAAAGCGGTTAGTCGTTTCTTCCCTCACCTGAAAAAGGAACGCGGTCCAATTGGCCTCCATGGCTTGGAAACGGCGTCAACGGGGGGGAGGGGGCGTTTGAAAATAATAAAAAATAATTCTATTTGTTTGTGTCTTTGTGCGTGCGATATATATATATATATATATATATGCGTGTGTGTGTAGATATATATATAAATATTTCCAGGGTCGGCCTCCCTCTCGCCTCTCCTCTGCCTCTCTGTGTGTGTCTCTCTCTCTCTCTCTCTCTCTCTCTCTCTCCTCAGGCCCGGCGGCCTGGTCTTGGCGGCTGCGGCTGGCGGGTCGCGGGCGCTTGCTTCCTTCCTGCCTGCCTGCCTGCCTCGCTCGCTCTTCCCCCGCCCGCCCCCCGCCCTCCCCCGGGCCCCAGCTACATGGAGCCGACAACAAAGCACAAGCGGCGGCGGCGGCAGCGGCGGCTGTTGGTGGTGCTGCTGCTGCTGCTGCTGCTGCGGCGGCGGCGGCGGCGACGGAGGAGGAGGAGGCGGAGGAGGCGGAGGCAGAGGCGGCTCAACATGGCAGCGCCACCGCGGCCGCGCTTCCGCTAACCCCCGGGCTGTACCACCGCCTCGAATGGGGGGGGAGCGCGCGCGCGCGTGCGCGCGGCAGCGCGAGCCGCGGCTGGGCCTCCGGCGGCCCCGCGAAAGCGCGGCGTGCGCGGGTGTTGGGGGGGGGGGCGGTGCGCAAGAGGGCGAGACGGGGCGGCGGGCCGAGAGGCGCTGCGGGAGCGCGGGCGCCCCCGCCGAGGCGCGGAATGGACCGGCCGGCAGTGCTCAGGCCGCGGGCGGGGCGGGGGCAGCATAAAAGGGATTTGCGTGTGTGCGCGCGCGTGTTTTATCCTCCTTTTTTGAGCTGGGAGAAGATGGAGGGCGGGCGGGCGTGAAGGCCAGGGCTGGCCGCCCGCTGCCTCCCCCGCCCCGAGCGGCGGAGTCTCCCGTCACGGTGGAAAGGGAAACCCCTCTCAAAATAGTATCGGAGGGAGAAAGTACTGCTCCTCCCCGCTCGCGCCGCCGGCGCCGCCGCCGCCCCAGCCTGATAATGCGCGAAATGTGTCCGAGGGAAAAAAGACAGATTTTGCACCCCGTGGGGGAGAAACGCACCCCCTGGAAGGGACCCCGTGCAGCGTAGCACGCGCGAAGCCGCTCCACCATCCGCTTGCGGTGGCGGCAGCCTCCCAAAAGAACCGCGTCATCGTCGCTCTTATCTTGTTTTAAAACGTGGGGAGTTTTTTTCCTGAAATGCAAAGGTACCGGCGATATAAGCACACCGCCGTTTTAAGATTAGGCATTGCGGGTTCCGTCCGTCCAAAGCATGGCATCGATCTTCCTACTTCAACAAAAAAAAGTATTAGAGAAATGGAAGGCAGAACAACAGCATCATCACAGTATTTGACAGTATTCATAGCGTCCGCGCATATTTTTGGACCCTAGTTATTGCGAAATGCATATACTATGAATTTTTGCAAAAATTAATGCGAAAGAGACTATACTTCCCTCGTAATCTACATTTTAAGCTCTGTGCAGCCACAAAATGATTCATTTTCAGTCATTTGCCTTGCTAATTATTTTATCTTTCCATAAATAGGCCAGCACACTTGGTGGAAAGCTGTGGGATAAAACCCATTGAATTCAATAGGTCTGTGAGAGCATTGTCGCTTCTGTGATTTGCCTTTTTTCTGCTTGTCATAATGTAAATGTTTATTCTGAGATGCGGGACAGTTTGCAAGATTAACAGAACAACTGCATTCCTTTTTTCAGTACCACCTTTTGCACTTCAACCAGGAAGGAAATCAGAAATACTCTTCAAAATATATCCCTCAGTGGTTCCTGGGACATACATTTTGAAGGTTACTCAAGATCCAGGGAGCCTGGATATTAATAACCAAATTGCAAATAATTACCCTTTCATTTGGCAACATGGTGCTGTTTTTGATCTGTTCATCAACAATGATAAAAATAATTGCAGATGAGGCTGGGCGTGGGTTTTATTTTTATTTTCACATTCCTGTTATTTTTGCTTCTCACTTTGTCAAATTTGATTCATTCTCTGTAGAATGGAAGGTTGTGTCATACTAACAGACTGTATCTTTGCCACAGTTCTTTATTTAGTGCACAGATTAGGAAGCAATCCCCACTGAGCGATTCTTGAATAAGGGATACCTGGCAACCCAAATATATATCCCACCCACACATCTATTAGGCCCTGGAAATGGTGATTCAGTTGTGAAAACCACATATTGCCCTATCCTCCTCAGGGAGGAAGTTGTCTTTGAACACACAATTAAGCCAAACATTTCCACCACTTTGTAACAACCCAGAAATACAGGAAACGTGGGCAGCTACACTGGGTTTAACTATGTGGTTTATTTAATTTTTATTAATAGTTAGTAGTTTTCTAGCACCTTTTGGGGAACTGTGGGGGAACACCAAGGCAGCACAAAATCAGGACTTGCAGCCCTTAATGCAAGCTAATTAAAAGGCCTCAGCCAATAGTTCAGGGTGCCTGAATCTAATCCTTGTCTTATTAGACAAAGTCACCAAAGGGGAATCACAAGCAGTTGCACGCAAGCTCTCCCACTCAAATGGTTTGTGGATTGAGCAAAAGGACAAATTTGATTTTCCTCAGGAGGAGGAGGTTCTAAATTGCCTTTTACTCCTATATCTACCGCTACTGTCCCGTTCCATCCCAGCTTGGATTTTACCAATTTCTACTGCATTGTTTTGCAGCAAGCCATCATGCATATCAAGACCTTGCAATACTATTTTTGGAGAGTAAAATAAGAATGAGTGTAGGGCAGTGCTTTGAGTGCTGGGCAGGGAGTCCAGAGATGTGGGTTCATATCCCTCTGGGCCATGAACTTCCCTGGGTGACTTTGGGTCAGGCACTCTCAGCCTAACCTACCTCATAGGTTTGTTGTGCGAAAAAATTGGGAAAGAGGCTGTAAGCAGCCTTCGGTTCCCTGCAGGAAAAATGTGGCATATAAAGATAACAAACAAAATAGAAGAAGAGAAACAGGATGTAACAATATTTATTTAATTAGAGAACTTCTATGCCGCCCCATTCGCTGAAGCCTCGGGGCAGCTCACAACCATAATATGAGGATTATTACCACTCAGAACTTTGGGAAAATTTCACATATGTTGTTGTGCTTGTTACCAGCAACCCTGCGAGGTAGGCCAGCATTAATAATCCTGTATTGCAAATGCAAAACTGAGAAAGTGACTTCCCTTCGGCCTGCCATGAGACTTCACAGAACAGGCAACCTTCAAGGTTCCCAACTTCGCATTGTCTTAGTCTCAGTACTTACACCTCAGTACTACACCAAAACATACATCAATAGTATCAGTTCTAGTAGATTCTACATCTATTCAAAAGCCCTCTCCAACTCCACACTCTTCTGTTTGGATTTCCAGTTCCTTTAACTATCTTCTACAGCACTTCCCTAGTAGGGCTGACCTCCCCTTAAACCCTAACCAATCTCTTGAGCATATTTGCATAAATTAGCATCTGAATAGTCTTAACTTTTTTTTAGATGCCCAAGTGTGTCCCAATACACACCACCTTAGGTGCAGAATTCCCTCTTGTACCAGAATTCAGAATTGTCTCTGTGAGGCCTACCACCTGCAGCTTTTCCAAGTACTTAAATTAAATCAAACGAGAGATGCGGGAAATTCTGTCAACTATTCCTCAGTTCCCATGTATCATTTTTCTGTTCTGCTGTCTTTAACTGCCAGAGCTGTCAAGCATGCCAGGTGTCCACTGGGCTGCTTTTTGCCCCCTTAGGGGTCCATGGCTTCCCCTAAACATGTCGATGTCTTCCTGTTTCTTAAATTTAAGCATTTTCGCAATTCTGCCAGCATTCACCACCCAACTTCACTGTCCGAGTGAGCAATGAACAGGATTTTAACTCCTGCTCAGTGAATCAGAATAATTCTTTAATGGATCAAAAACTTTTTAGCCAACAGATCAATTAAGCATTGGATTAAATACAATTTCTTAGTATTTAAAACCAGGTCTGTAAAATAGAGTCATCTTGCATTTACTTACAATTGTATGTTGTTTATAGTTTAAGGGGAACCTAGTTTTTCCAATTTTGTCCATGGCGAGAAGAGAAAGCTTGTCTCAATTGTAAATCTTTTTCCTTTAAATTAAGGTTAGATCTCAGTAACGTTTAAAGTTAACTAACTTCATGCATGGGTTGTAGAGAGTTACATTTCAGGATATCTGTTTTTAAATAGTTTGTCCAACATGTACTACCAGGTACATGAGAAATATCAGTAGAATGGGCACCAAATACCAGTCAAGAACATGGTCCAATCCAGAAAGATTCCCCTCACCTAAAGTGGATCAACTTGGGCTTGGTTCACACCATATGTTGAAATAGCAAGCCCAGCCTTTGTGAAATCAGTCCAAAGTTACTCACTCATTAAAAATCACTAGCTTTTGTTTCTCCCCACCCAAATTATATTAATTATTGGCAACCCGAAAAAGCCAGCCATTTTAAGATTCCCTTGGATAAGTAAGAGGGGTTCTCAGTTACCAAATTACAAGCCTCAAAACACCAGATTCAGCCCCCAAAGATGAGCTGTATGGATAAACTTGTTTACCTGGCACTAAGAGTACTCCAAAGTATGCATGATTCCCCCAATGGAAAGTCACCTTAACATGGTTCACTGTTAAAGCTTGCAAACACAGAGACTTGGCATTAATTACAAAATACAAACCTATGTATGCTCTTTAGTACTTAAAAAGACAAGTTGTAGCAGATTGGGGTTTTGCAAAGTTATTAACAAAACTAACAACCACACAAAAGTACCAGAACAGTAGCTCGGAGGAACAATAGCTAGCTGGTTGAACAACCAAAGAGCAGCCATGCCAGATGAGACCTTTAAAGGTCCCTCTGGCCTGACCTTCTGCTCACACAGTGGCAGCCACAGCACGAAGAACGTGCTACGCTAGCACACACCGAGCAAGTATATTTTATTTATTTATTTATTACTTAAAACATTTCTATGCCGCCCCTTGCCGAAGCCTCGGGGCGGCTTACAACAACAGCAACATCCCGCAGGATCAAAACCCACAGGTTAGATTCAATGCTCATTCAGGATGACACTGTAGATGTCTAGACTTGGAGGTAACCTTCTCCAACCTCCATGTTTTGGACTACAATTCCCATTAGCAGGGCCAAAAACCAGTAAACCTGGGATGTGGTCTAAAGCAACCTAAGGAAAACCAGATTCCAGGTAAACTATCACTGAATGTAAAGGATCTATTCAATTATAGCTGACAGTTGGCTGGTCTCTTATATTTAAGAGCCCTATGTGGTTTCTGCAGATCAGAGTCCTTTCATTTTGTGCCAGATTAGGGCAGCTCCCCCCCCCCCAAACTTTACACTCACCTCTACGGAACAAGACGGTAGGATACCAACTACCTCCTCTGTGTGCAAGGATTGCACAAACATTATACTGAGCTGGGGAACATCAGGCTACGGGCAGATTCTACCCTCCTGGAAACTCAGTTCAGCTTCTGGGGTTGGCAAGTCAGTTGATTATGTATACCCCACCTTCTTTCCCTTGGCAAGGAACCTCTCTCAGTTGATGGCCTCCTGGGTTTCATACAGTTCCCTCTGAATTGAAAATGACTAAAATGCTTCTCTGAAGGCTTTGACATGGAAGAGCTAAAATCTCTATTTTCGGCACCACCATCTTTTTCCTCTCGGCCCTAGAATACCTCCACAATCAGCCCTCAGACTGAAAGAAATTCTGCACCATTGCACTATATCAACAGGTGCTGATAGGACGGGCTGGTGTTATACCTGCACCTGGAAAAGGCAGGAATCAGGTGCCTGCCACCCACCCCAGACCTATTATTATGATTATGATTATGATTATGATTATTATTATTATTATAACATTTCTATGCCGCCCCTTGCCGAAACCTCGGGGCGGCTTACAACATGATAAAATACATTGAAATACAACAGTACATAATAAATTACCATTAAATACAAAAATACAAAAAATACATTGATTTACAAATATAAAATTAAAATTATCAGTATAAAATAAAAATATAGGAGGAGAAAGAGAAGGAAGAAGAAGTTGCCCTGGCCAGATCATATGTTTTAACAATTGAAATGATGTTTAAATAAAAAGGTCTTTACCTGGCGCCGAAAAACCAGTAACGACGGTGCCAGGCGGACCTCTTTGGGGAGTGAATTCCATAGGTTGGGCGCCACCGCAGAGAAAGCCCTCCTCCGGGTACTTACTCTCCTAGCTCGGGGGTCGCATAACATGTTAGTGTGGTAGACTAAGCAACATTCTGACTGTTGAGTCTTGTCTGTACAACTTTTATCTGGTACTTTCTAGTGGAAACTGGGGGATGCTGGGAGCTACAGCCCAACACACCTAGAGGAAGAGGAGAACTAGGTGGGCTAATTTGGCAAAGAACCGGAAAATTAAGATCAGCCCTGGTACAGCACAGATGTGCATACAACTGATTCTCAGTGATGTCAGATGCGTTTGCTGTAAGACGGCCAGTTTTTCCCCCTGGTGGGGCTCATGTGCCCTGAGCACAGCAGTGCTGGAATCCCAAATCTCTTTGGCTAGGCTGGCTTGGACTGATGACAGGTCTTTAAAACTTCTGCAGCAGGATACAAAGCACCCTCTCCTAACCTATGGTTGTTAGCCTCTGAATTGTAGCCTCCCCCTTAATTGCAGTTTAATCAACAGTAATTATCAACTGAAAAACTGCCTGCCCTGAAAGGTTTTTTCTGCTCCCCCCACCCTGCATATGCAATCTCTGTTCAAGGTGCAGGAGCAGATCGACTTTCTGCAGGTCAGTTGGCAACCTGCTGTGTTGGACACTTGGGAGGGCAGCTAAACACTCCTCTCCACACGCATGTGCAACTTATGTTGGCTGTTTCATCAGTCTGGAAACTGTTAATGGTAGATGAGCCCTCCCAGCAGGAAGAACTGAGCAACAATATTCCAGGCCAAACTTATAGCCCAATCCCCCAATTTCAAACAGACTTGCTCCTGCAGAAATGTGATTGACTTGCAACCTGAAAATTGTGTTTCTCTCTCTGGCCCTGTAAGACAGGCATGTACACCAGGCTCCAATGTTGTGCTAAAAATCAAAAGTAGCAGTCACCTGGAGTGGGCGAACTAATAACCAGCTGAGAGATAAATGCTCCTCTTTGCAGTACTTCTAGCTATACCAGCTCTCAATTATCTTGAGAAGGGACATTAGCAAGCTTGTAGATTATTTTTAAACATGATTTCAGTGGCTGCTAAAATTGTATCAGTTCCTCTGCTCTGGAAATCACCACTGCGTGATTACAAAGTGTTGGAAATGGCAAGAAGTGGGTCAGCTTAGAGGGAGGCCACACAGAAGGATCCAGAAGAGGAGGAAAAACTGACTCATTTGCAGTATACTAGAATATTTATTTTGATTCTGTTAAGATTAGAAGGGAGTAACTTTCTGTGATGTAATAGTCTGACTTTTGTAGAATGTGTAGGAGTGGGACCAGAACAAAGGTGGCAACCTCAGTTCTTCACATGTTCCATGGTACAGTTTGGATATTGGAGCTAAGATGGGTAAGTGGCCCAGTGCTAATGGGGTGGGGGGAGAGAGAGATTTTAACCTCTATAGACCTCCTGAATATTGCAAAGCAATTATTTCTCTTCTTTTTCGCCCTGCTCCTAAGTCTTTAATAGCAACTTGTGCTGCAGAGATAAGCAGATGAAGTTTTTCATACTAGATGCTTATGGTAGGACAACTTTGCCCGTTACATTTCTGCAGGTCAGTTTACTGGTAAAGACACAAGAGCCCAAGGACAATAAACCAGTTGGTAACTGAAGCCAATTTGTCAAAACCATCCCACTTCCCCTCCAGGACCCCTTCCTTGTTCTCTCCTTTTCAAAAAGAAACAGGCTAGAGCAAGTGACACATCTGCAAAGTCCTTGTCTCTTCTTTCCGCTGCATATCTTGGATGCATTTCAGCAAGAAGAAGATTGCCTGTCTCCACTGAGCCAAATCTCTATGTTCCAGTGGCGTATTTCCCACGACTGCAGCATACCAGCCTCACCTCTTGGGAAGGGCAAGGAGAAATATCCCTTTTTAGAATACAAATAAAAAGGTATTAAATTGTTTGTGCGCATTGTACTGCTGCAGAGCTGGGCCATTCCTGTTTTTACACTCGTTTGCTGATTAGAAGGTGTCTTCCTATACACACACACACACACACACAGCCTTATCCCAGAAAAAAAAAAAAAATAAGAGAAGGTGGAAAATGCTGATGCAGCTGCTTTGACAAGGAGATGCCCCATTAAACGGCTACTGGCTGCCTGCAATCCACAAGGGATGTGCTACTTTCATTGAAAAGGGAAGGGGGGGAATAGACTGCAGCTATGATGAGCTGACACCGAAGCTTGCACAATACAGCTCAAAGAAGGCCAAAGGGTGGGATGACAAGCTATTGATCCCCCACAAAGGCTTTCTCGGCTTCATCCTCCATTTCACTGCTCAATTCACCTTCCCGGCTGATATTTGGTGCCTGCTTGGGATGGGTGGGCATTCTTGAGCCTCTCCTAGAGTTTCCTTGCTCGCTTCTTGGCTAGTAATTAAAAACAACCCTCCAGGAAATGCAGGCGAGAAAAAGGAGGCCAGCCGCAACAGTCCGTGACACCACCTGGATAAAATTCAGAAATTGAGAGGCATTAAAGCCACAGAAGCAATATGGGGAGGGCAGAGGAGGGGGAACCTGAGGCAGTTTATTAGACACAGCCATTCAAGCCTGCTCTAAAGAGGAAATTTAAAAATGGGTTTATGCTTTCCTCTTCCCAGTGGAAAAAAGAGAAAGGAAAGACTCCATGTGGGTATTGTGGGGCAGGGAAATCTTTTGGACAGCTATTTCTGCCTCTTGCACATTTGCACTTCTCGGTGGTCCTGCACGAGGAGCCTGCATGTTCTGCTGAGAATTACCAACATGAGGGTGCCTTCACACCAAGTTTTTAGAACCACAGTGTTGCGAGAAACCTTGGAGATTTAGCCTCAGCCCCTCTTCAATGTAGGCTCTGCCAGGATTGCAATTTCAGCTGGAATCACTAAATTTTGTTTCCCTTTCATACATTTTTATACAAGGCAGCCATACAAAGTCGTCATAACTTTGCTCTCCTCCGATGCTTTCCCTGTGCTCTTTTTTCAGACTGCAGAAAATCTGCATTCATTTCCCTATCCCTTGGGATCAGTGCAGGCAGTGACTCTCATAGGAGGCAAGGAACCTGTGTCACCTTAGAATGGATGGGAAAACAAAGCGGTTATGGCTGCTGAGTCAGGGGTGGGCAGCTTTGCATGGTCCTGGGACCAATTTCCAGCTCCCAGATCTCTTAGGAGCTGCACTTCTGCTGTGGTAGCCACACTGCCAAAAGAAAAGAAAACCGTGACACAGGTCTGCCACTGAAATACAAAGGCCAACCACTACAGAGTCTCTTAGGGGACATATTTTTCTGGAAGCCAAGCTAGCTTAAGTTAACTCATCTCTCTCATGGCTTGCCACTAAATCTCAGCAGCGAACCGTCAGTTCTCTTGCTGCTGCTGTGTGGAAGCTGGGAGCGGGGCACCTGAGGCTGCAGGGAACCAGGTCCTGGAGATGGTGGCATCAAGGGTGCCGAGTCACTTTCAGTCTGAGGACCAAATATATTTCTAAGGAGAAGAGGCCCAAAGAAGACAGCATTTGTTTAAGCTTTAAAGCGCTGACTTCCAGTAATTAAGCCTTAGGAGAGGCATTTCAAGCTATTAGTCTTAGTCTTATTTCATTTGTAAATTGTCCACAGTAGCTGAAACTCTCTGGGCGGTTCACAACACAGGTCATAAAAACAATGCAGTAAAATACCATAGACTCTTTCCAAAGCATGCACACACGTACACACAAACCAAAATTCAAAACAGATAATACATATGATGTATGAAAAGGTAAAGGTTTCCCCTTGACATTAAGTCCAGTCATGCCTGACTCTAGGGGGCGGTGCTCATCTCCATTTCCTAGCCAAGGGAGTCAGTGTTTGTCTGCAGACAGTCTCCGTGGTCATGTGGCCGGCATGACTAAACACCACTGTTACCTGCCCACCGAGGTGGTACCTTTTTATCTATTTGCATTTGCATGCTTTTGAACTGCAAGGTTGGCAGGAGCTGGGATGGAGCAAGAGAAACTCACCCTGTTGCACAGATTCGAACCGGCGACCTTTCGATCAACCAGCCCAACAGCACAGCGGCTTAAACCACTGCGCCACCTGCAGTCCCCATATGATGTATAGCCCTGTAAAAACACCTTGGATGACTAATCCCCACAAGCCCTTAAATATCCGTGTATATTTCTTAAGGTCTCAGCATAAATGAGTATCTTAACCTGGCACCAAAAAGAGGACAATACTGGTGCTAGCTAGGCCTTGATGGGGAGGTCATTCCACAGATGGGAGGGAATGTTGACCCACCCCCCCATTGCTGCTTTCAAAGCCTTTCTCAGAAGCTCTTTTTTGGCTCTACGAGGAAGGCCCCAGATGCTGAGTGTAGTGTCTGCTTAGACTGAGGTGTGTGCTTTTCCAAGTACCACAACCCCAAAACAATGTAAGGCTTGATAGGTTAAAACAAGAACCTTGACTTCAGCTTGGAAGCACAGAAGCAGCAAATACAAGCAGGCCCAAACTGGTCTATCTATTCAGACCTGAGGACCAAATACTGGGTTCCGGTTATTTAATTTGGCTGCCACATTTTGTACCAGTTGCAGCTTCTGAATGTTCTTGATGGGCAGCGCCATGTAGGGCATAGTGCACATTGCAACAATCTAATTTGAAGTTCATTAGAAGGTAGATTACTGAAACCAGACCACCCGTCCAGATAGGGCTGCACCTGGGTGACCAGCCAGAGCTGGCAGAAGCCATTCTGGGTCACTGTGGCCACCTGAGCCTCAACTGACAAGGGCGGATCGAAGGGATACCTCAAGCGACAAACTTGCTCTTCGAGAACTGAAACAAGTTGCTTGTTTCAGCCTCCAACCAGATAATACATTAAAAGCATCTCCATCTTGTTTGAATTGAGTTTCATTTTTTTAGCACCCATCTAGTCCGTTTCCACAGCCAGGCCCCCGTTTAGCACTTCTACAGCCTCACCTGTGCAGAAAGACAGCTACGAGTCATCAGCATACACTCAAACCCCAAGGACCCCGCTCATTCGCTCAATGAGGACCCCCCTGGGGCCAAGCGCTACTCGAAGTACCCCAAGGAAGAGTGGAATCACCGCAACATCATTCCCTCCATTCCCAGTTCAATCAGCTCACGAAGAAGTCATGGTTGATGGTCTCAAGCCACCCAAAGGTCCAGGAGTATCGACAGGGTCACATCCCCATGTCTGTTCTCCTGGCACAGGTCATGTTCTAAGGCAGCCAGACCTCTTTCCATGACAAAACCTGGCTTGAACCCCAACAGAAATGGAGCGGTGGTGGGGAACTCTGAAAAGACAAGGGGCCACCAAATGAGCAGAAGTTTAGGGAAAGGGGGCAGGGCATGGGGGACCTTTGGAGAGAGCAACACTGGCTCTGAGATTCCACACTCCTGATTTGCAAAGACAAAACCTAAAATGTCAGCATGTTGGAAGCCACCATTTATTCACAAAATGAAACAGCAGTCTGTCATGGCGATCAACCGATACAGAGCATTTCCACTGTTGGCTTAAATCAGCATGGGGATCTTAAATGAATGTTTTGTATATACAGTTAGTCATAAAAAGCCAGCAACGTTTACTAAGGCAAAAGCTGCCAAAGGCAGGCCTGCAGCTACTTGCTTCTTCATTTTATTGCATCCTATAATACTTGTAATAGAATATATATGGGTGCATTGCAAATACACCACCAGTAATATCGTGTATAGTTAGAGTACTAAAAAAGCATTACCATCTTGTTTAAGAGTAATCCTTTTCTAATGACCCTGCTGCTGTTCCCTTTAACAACTGGCCAAAACATGCAGAACTGTTGGGCACACTCCTATACCCGTTTAGACAGAAAAAGTCCAAGAACTCATAGCATTTCTCCAGCTGGTGGCAGCAGTTGAGAAATTCTGGGAATTGTAGGATTTTTTTTTGCCTAAAAACAGACATAGATTTTCGTCTTTAGCCACTTAGCCTTTTCTTGCATCTTATCTCCATGCCAGCAAAAGGTCAGTTTTTTAGGCTGCCACTAAATGTGCAGAAAAGTCTTCATCAAGAGGCATTTTAGAAGGGATACCTTGGCAATGCACACAGCTGTATTGGTGCTACTTAATGGCAGCTAAATACTTGTGCCTAGTGCTTCTGCTAGAGAAACTCAGTGGGTTTGTTATGTGAGATAAATCAGACAGCGCACTTAAGAACACAGTTTAGGGCCCCTTTAATGTTATGCACAGAAACAACCAAGGACTCAAGACCAGTAGCCAGGTGTGAGCAATTGCATGCTTCTTGTACCTTTGAGCAGAAATTCAACAGGGGAAGCTGTCCACCAGCCTGTAGGCAAAGTGACCTGCTGCACCAGGATCACCAAATGTCAGGGCTGAGTACCAACCCTGACCCACCTGGGCTATCCCTATGCCCAAGCCCTCTTTCCCTGGCTCTACACCCTTTAACCTGGCCACAAACTATTTGACAGTTCCTGCATTTCTGCAGGTTCTCCACCCATTCTAAGGCTTAGCTGTGGGCACTAAGAACTTGAAGTTAAAATGCACTGCTTTTCTTACCCTGCCCCCTTTTATTAATTAAATGTATATAATTATAAATTTGGGACATACTCAGTAATTATAAATTCGGGACATACCCAAAAGTCCCAAGCAGAACTTTTGCTTTCATCCACCACTGGAATGCACCTTCGGAAAGATTATCTGAAATGGAGTTTGGTCCTCAGGCTGAGAGAGGTTCTCTACCGCTTGCAGTGGGTCTATAACTCTAGCCCAAGAAGGACAGGGGCTTCTTTTGTATTTCAGTGACGTGAACATGCAACATTTGCCAGAACTAGCTCCTCCTCCCTTTTGGGCCAGTCTCCCTGTTGTGCCTAGAGATGCTTGGGATCCAACCAGGAACCCTGAACATGAGGCCTGTGCCCTATCACAGAACTTGGCTGATCCCCTACTGTGGACACTCCAGTTTTTCATTTCAAGGAGAATAGTTTCTAGCCTTGTGGATACAAAGACAGACTTGTAAGCGTGTGGAATGCAGAGAGCTGCCCAAACACTGAGTCAGATTTTCTTGGCCCTCTATGAAGCTGCCCAGAATCAAACCTGGGCCATTCTGCATGCCAAGCAGGGACCGTATCCCTGCAGCTCACCTCGAACACCTAGACAGGTTCACCGAAGACTCGGCCAGAAAAAGATCTGCTTCTCAGTTGTCCTGTCACCACCCAAGAAAAAGGAGGCAAACCTCAGCTTGGGCACTAAACCGAATGCAGCCTTTGCCCTGAGCAGCAGCACTGCCAATGCATCTCCTAAGACCATGGAAACACGACGCAGAACTGACTGGCAAACTGGGCGAGTGGAAGAATGCATACGCTGACGTAGAAGTGTGAGACCAGAATGAGGCGTTTGCAAGATTTCTGATTCAGTGCTGAGGATTCCCCGAGAACATGAGGTTGTTCCTTCTACGAGGATGACTCAGCAGAAAGCTCCGCGGTCATATGCCACGTCGTTACCACTTAACGACAAAGGGATATCGCACTTTGCTAGCAAATGGAACAATGCTTATTGGAGCTAGGTTTCGTTTGCCGCTTTCCCCTGCAAACCCTCGTGTGGGGGGTTAAGACACTGCTTATGACTTAGCAATAGCATAATATGGCTTTCTAAAAGTAAGTACCTGGCAATCTGGATCAGGGTCCTACCACAGGGAACTGGGGGGCAACCCAGGACATGGAGGACATCTTGTTTAGTTTTGCTCTTTGCTTTCATTTCAAAACATCCTGCAGGTTTCTTTACTTTATTAGTTATGTATTCACAGTATTTGCATACTGCTCCACATCTCAACAGATTCTAGAGCTGCAAAAAGGCTAAAACAGAGAATGAAAACAATGCAGTAAAAATAAGGTAACATTAAAACTTCCTGGAACAAAGATGACAAGACATATAGAGTGTTGCTGCCTACCTGGTCTCCAGGGGCAGCGAATTCCATAGAAATGGGGCCACCACATTGAAGGCCCTGCTCCTGGCTCTTGGTCCAAAACACAAAATAGGTAAGCGCAGGTGCACTGCCTAATATGAAATCCTAATGGGAAGGCATAGGGTTTTCACTGTTGGACTTCGGAAATTCCTGCTGCCTCTGTCTTTGTATCACTGCATGCATGCTTGAGCCGCACTCCTGTTTTGTGCATCATGTTCCCAAGACACCATCTTAATTAGCCAATGCACACCATTCCTCTTTCCATCTTTCACTTGGTTGCATTCCAAGAACCATTTAAACCCACCGTGCTGGTTTGCAAATCCTGCTATGCCAACAGAGATGAGCTTGGTCGCGTCCCAGTCTCTGGATATTCACTGCCCTAAGCTGGCTCCTTAGAAACATAGAAACAGAGCGAGTCAGAAGTGGCCTCCCGGGCCATCCAGTCTGACCTCCGGCACCAGCCGGCTCCACTCACGACATGCCCACCATGTGCACGTCCAGCCTATCCTTGAACACCTGCACCGATGGGGCCTCAACCACCTCTCGTGGAAGCCCATTCCACACCCTCGGGGTCCTGAGGACTACCTGCCTTTGCCGTACCAAAAAGGCTTCTGTCCCACACGATACATTCTTACTGCTGCCCCACAACTTGCCTGCGCATGCACATGTAGTCCTAGGGAGCACTCTGGATGTTTCTCTGCCTTTTAGCAGGGAAATTCAAACCACTTTGAATGAAAAAAAGATTCATTTGAGGTATTATTTATCTATTTAAAGTTTTTGTATGCCATCCCCTTGCTTTATAGCCTCGGGACGGCTCACGCAAATTAATAAATACAAATACAGTAAAAACCCAGAAACACCCCGCTGCACAATTAAAACCTATAAATATTAAACATTGTTAAAATATTGTTTGAATAAAAAGGTCTTAGCCTGACGCCAAAAAACAAATGACGGCGGCGCCAGGCGGACCTCTCTGGGGAGCACATTCCATAGTCGGGGCGGCACTACAGAGAAGGCCCTCCTCCAGGTACTCTTCCTGATGTCTCTCCCGGAGGAGGGCCTCTGCTGCCGATCTCAAGGGGCGGGAGGGCAAATATGGAAGCAGGCGTCCCTTTAGGTATCCAGGTTCCAAGCCGTTAAGGGCTTTATAGGTGATTACCAACACCTTGAATTGAACCTGGACTTCGATGAGAAGCCAGTGAAGCTGGTAGAGGACTGGGGTTATATGAGAATAATGCCCAGTCCCCATCAGCAACCTGGCTGCTCTATTTTGCACCATCTGAAGTATTCAGACCGTCTTCAAGGGCAGCCCCACGTAGAGCGCGTTACAGAAGTCTAATCGGGAAGTTATCAACGCGTGTTTCACTGTCGCCAGGCAGTCGTCCTCCAGGTAGGGACACAGCTGATGGATTAGCCGAAGCTGAAGGAAAGCGCTCCTCGCCACCACTGTCACTTGAGCTTCCAAAAACAGCTCCAGGTTGAGAAGCACTCCCAAGCTGCGGACCCTGTCCTTTGGAGGGAGTGCAACCCCATTCAGGACAAGATCCAAGTCACCTTCCCAAGGGCTTGAACCACCCACCAGCAGGACCTCTGTCTTGTCTGAATTGAGCTTCAGTTTATTGGCCCTCATCCAGCCCATTACCTCGGCCAGGCACCGGTTCAGCACAGCCACTGCCTCACCTGGATTGGTAGAAAACGAGAGGTAGAGCTGGGTATCATCAGCGTACAGGTGATTCCGCAGCCCACACCTCCTGATGACCTCTCCCAGCGGTTTCATGTAGATGTTAAATAGCAAGAGGGACAGAATAGACCCCTGCGGTACTCCATGGCATAGCTGCCATGGAGCAGAGGTGAAGTCCCCCAGCACCACCTTCTGGAATCGGCTGTCAAGGTAGGAGCGGAACCACTGCCAAGCAGTGCCTCCTACTCCCAGCCCCCAGATCAGGAAGGTGGCTACCCAGAGGGCCTTGTCTGCAGTGGCACCCCGAGGTTTGCCTGGCGCTGACGCTTTATTCTTTTCAGTGTCAAGCAAAAACTTTCTTATTTTTCCACTATTTTAATGTTCAGTTGGTTTTAACTGGGGTTTTTATATTGACCTGCTGGATGCTGTGTTTATTTATTCCATTTGTTTCTTATTGTAAGCTGTCCCGAGATGCTAGTGATGGACAGGGTTGAAATGCTTTCATTAAATAAATAAATATGTAAGCTACCTTGAGTTCCTTGAAAAGGAAAAAAGGCAGGATATGAATATAATAAAACAAACAAGTTCCCAGTGGAATGGTTCTCAAAGTCTGGATATTTTCTGAGTGCTGCAGAAGCTTTGACATCAGCTACCTTGGGACAGAGAGGAAGAGGAGAAATGAGAAAGGTGCCCTGAGTTCTCCGAAAAGAAAAAAAAAAAAAGCAGGATATACAGATAAAAAATAAATTATCTGGTCTGATACAGAGTACATTAATACATTATGCGTGTCCAGGAGTATCTAAAGACACTATAATCCAGCTTACATCTTTTCCCTACTCATTAAGATGGGGAAGGGGATTCTTCCTTGCTTTCCCTTGGTTTGGTTATCTGTGGGGCCTACATTCCGGCAAGTCCAGCTCCTGGGTCAGGTCTGTCTCTCTCTTGGGATGGATCTTGTGATGTTTTCCCCTTACAGGCACTCAGAATCTGAATCCTTTGGTCTATTTCATGATAGCAAGGCAGAGCTTGCACTCCTCTCTCTGCATATTCATGCCTGTGTGCAAATAAATAAGAATGGACAATAGCAAACAGGGTGCCCAGTTTGGGCCTCTCAGCAAAACGGGATCTCCTGAAGTAAAGAGGAGGGATGGCGAAGAAAAATTTCTGGAGAAAAGGAGGCCCCTGGAGTGGAAGAGCACAAAGGCGGAGATTCACGGGTACATCAAAGGCAATGGGAAGATTAGTGCAGATGGCTAGAATTCCACTGGAAACAAGAAACCGTCCTCACAGCGGCTGCCAGTGGGGCAGAGTGGAGTTACTGCTACACAACGGGAAATAGCTGGGCAGCTACTTGTCCCTTGGAAAGAGGGGGTATGAACATCTCTCAGGTCGAGCTACAAAACAGCCTTTCTCATTAGGCACAGACGAACAGGCCATCTTGGAGCGCACAAAACACTTTTGGGGCAACGAAATATTTTACAGGCTCTAGTCTTACAGTCAACCACTGACTCCATCCTGTGAGACCTTTCCTGTCTTATCCAAGGGCAAGCAAAACGCCCAAGCCAGTATTTCAGGAGCCTGTCTCTGTGCACATGTACATTTATTACTGGCATTTAAAGCCCGCATTTCCCACGCAAGGTTGCTAGCACATGCATGACAACGGCCTCTTACGAATCGCCCCAAATTAGGATATTGATTTGCATAACATTCGCACAAGCCAAATACAGGTATCGATGCATATTGAGAAGTGCGATAGCAGAAAGGTAACACTTACCTACACATGTGTGGTGCTGCACTTTGTTATAGATCATGCTTTACGGTAAAGGGATGCAAGACCTCAAACCCGGTCCAGCCCTCTGCAGTAATGCTACTTTCTCTTACATGCCTCTTTGCCATTGGGTGACTGCAGCTTTTGGCAATTTTTAGTCCCATTCTGAAAGATGAAAAGGTCTAGTTCTTAGCAGTAAAGGGCTTTTAAAAAAAATTGCTGGTGTTTTAGTCCCACCCCTTTTGCCTTTGGTCCCCAAGAGCTTCTCTGGAGTGGCATTCAGTCCTCAGGCTGGAAGAGGTAGGACACCCATGCCTTAGAATAGTCATGGAAATAGTTTTCCATGCATGTGGACCTAAAGAGCTGTGCGTGAGCAGTTCTTCTGACTGGGTAGAGGGTGTTTGTGTTGCTCTTGGCAGGCTTGTCCCTCCTGCAAAGGAGCAGGTTCAAAGCCTACAGTGAAGCCCTCAGCTGTCTTGTGCCCAGTGGCAGAGAACGCCTTCTACTAGCAATGCCCTGAACTAGACACAGGTTTGGGCTTCAGGAGTCCATACTCTGGAGACTTCCCAAGTTAATTACTGCAATGCAATCGATGCAGGTTAGCCTTGGACTGTTGGAAGCCAGTTTAGATGAGCTGTGGTGGTCAGCTTCAAGAGGAGACCAGAAGGTCTGAGCATCGAACACCGAATCTGACCAGCGTTGCACCGGCTGCCTGCATGTCTCTGAGCCCAGTGCCACGGCTCTGCCGATATGACCTTCCCCAAATACCATGGAACTTCTGGGGGTTCCCCGCTAAGGCCTCTGTTGAGGGGAGTATGGAGAAGTATGCAAGAGAAGTGGGCCTTTTCAGACGAAACCCCCCCCCCATTCTCTCCCCAAAGGGGTCTACCCGTTGCCGACACTGCCAGCTTTTCAGTGCCGAGTTACGCTGACTTTCCCCTACATTCGGTCATTCGGCACCTTGTAATGGGACTTCTGAACGCAAGTTGTTTGCAGAATTCAGAAAACTGATTTTTTTTCAAGAATACAAAAGTTATCATCTTATGTTATTTTTATTGTTGGGGCTATTTTAAGCAGTTTTAAATTTCTCTACATTCGAAGGCTTTCTATTGTCTTATGAAATCCTATTTTAGGGTTCTGATTTTATGTACACTGCCCAAAGCACTCTGGCTAGTAGGAATGCAGAAATGCAAAAATTGAATGAGCGGCATTTTCAATTCTTCCCACTAGATGGCTGTAGAAAGCCATGGTTTTGCGAATCAATTTTTATAGCTTGGGAGCTGAGGAAGCCCGAGTTTAGAAAGACTGCTGATGCAATATTGTTTTCTCCTGCATAGACCCTTTTCAGTAAGGACCAAAGAAGAGGAGAGGAGGGGACAAAAAAGTGGGAAAACAGAAGAGGCATCATAAAAAGGGGATGCCATTTGGGCCCTAAAATCCCATGAAAAAGCCTGTGTTTGCACAATAAAATCCTCTTCTGTTTTTACAGAGCCCGTGGGGTCTGGGACTCAGCCTAGGCTCTTGGCCCTGCCCTGCTGCGGAGCCATATAGGTGACTTTGGGTCAGTCAGACTCTCAGCCCAGCCAACCTCACAGGGTGGTTGTTGTGGGAATAAGACTGAGTGCCAGAGGAGGAAAATGATGTAAGACATGTTGAGTTCTTTAAAAAATAAAATAAAAATGTGGGATAAAAATCTAATAAATCTAGAAGCATCCCATGACGGCACCCACCATAATTTGCCACGCAGTTGACCTATGTCTGGGACAAGGCTGAATGACACATACATCCAGACCAGTTTTGCCTACTGCTGTGGTAGCTCTCTTGACTCTTTTCTATCCGCTTTATCTTGGAGGTGGAAGGCACTGAATATGTGCGTTGTCACCAAATGGAGGTTATCAGGGATTTACTTTGCTACTGCATTGTGCTGGAGAGGTGATTTGGTGATCTTCCAGAGGGAAGAATATCAACTGGAATCCAAGTAATTTCTTCTTAGAAAAGCAACTTCCAGAAGCTGAAGATCTTCCCCTTTTGAATTAGAAGTGTCAGTATTGTTCTTGCAGTGTTCACTCACAACCAACAGAAAATCTTCCTTCTCCGAGGAAGTATTATTTTTTGGCATAAGCGCCCTCTGTATGACCTAGAAACATCTCACTGGTGGGACTTAAGTCATTGGTTTGGCCTCCCTCCCAAACGTAGCAGGTGGATGGGGAGCATGTTCAGGAATGTTTTGCATATGGAATCACCAAGATTCAAGCTCCAGAGTTAGAATTGGGTGGCAGATGCCGCCAAGGCCCCAAGACAAAATACCTACCAGTTAGCACAAATGATTCTGGACTCGACAGACAATCAAGCCTCTAGTCTAAGCGTGAAACCTACTCCCAGACTATTCTTATCTGCTTTATTGGGTGAATGATGCCATGCAGCACGACCCATTGTCCACCTCTGTGAAAGCTTGTTTGGAGGTGTCTAATATTCATTTCTTGTTCCCTAGGAGCAATTCATTCCAGAGTGATTAGTATGTTCTCACTCTGAGGTTGGAAGTACTACACTATCATATTGCCAAGTGGAAACAGCTGCAGAATTCCAAGTTACGTGTCTTTCAAAAATCTTTTGTTACTGGAGAGGGGCAAAAGCACTTGTGAACTGATCCAGCGAAATGTGGCAGGTTGATGGAAGGCTTCACAATTCGAACAAATTGTCAGACGAGGCCCCACGACACTCATCCTGTTGGGGCTTTTGGCAGTGCCCAGGAAGCAGTGCTGAGGGAAGGCCAAGAAAATCACTCTGGCATGCCCTTTGGAATTTTTTTTAACAATTTTTCTGTACATCCATGCATAAAGAGTCACAGTCACTCCAGAGGTTTGAGAGCTGAATGACTTCTTGGAAGGACAATTGAGGGTGTGAATGTGGGCTGGGTGAGGGAATGGTTGGAATCAGCCAGTTTAAAAACATAATAGTTCTTTTGATTCTATCTTGTGATTCATAGCACTACTGAGATTTATGGCTCCACTGAATGTAAAACAACGCAGGCAAAGTCTTCCCTGTCAAGATTACTTTGTAAAACTCAACAGCAAAGAGAAAAGGCAAATATGAGAGTATGAGCAAACGCATTCACGTTAGCTGCATTTTATTTACGTCCTGCTCTTCAGCCAGATTAAGATCCCAAAGCAATTTAGCACTGAAATGCACACATAGGTACAGAAGAATTAGGGATACATTCCCATGGGCAAACACAGGCAGGGACCTCCCTCCATCAGAGAATCTCTCAGCACTCCATGGTGATAAATCGGGGGATTTAGGGAAAACTGAAGATTGCTTCCAGGCAGCTCCCCCACCAACCCCCCCCCAGCTACTTGGTGCTTTAAATACACCAGGTTGATGGCAGGCATGTGTAGAAGGGGGTAGTGAGTGGTACAGTCCTATTCCAAGCTCTTACCTTCCAGCTGATGTTCATGACGCCAGCGCACAGCAGCAGTAACTCTATGTCAACCTGCAGTCATCTAGTCCTTTCTAGTCAGCAAAACGCTTCAGCTACTTTTCAGAGGAACTGAGCAGAGCAGGAGGCCAGATCTACACATGCAGTAGGACCGCTGATGCTCTAATATTTTCCCTCCCCTAAAACCTCTCTGCAAGTAAAAAGATAGCACAAGGAGAAGTATTCTACAAGGAGAAATATTCTAGCTACGCCTACTCACTGTTGTGGAAGGTCTCCACCTGCAAAGCTATTTTTGTTTTGAAATGTGTGGGAAAACTCAAAAATGTGATTCTACATTTATAACCTTCTAAGTGGCACCTTGTAAGTGGCACAGTCCTAGTCTACCAAGTGATCCTGGTAAATGTAGGCCAAGGATGCCGGAAGAATTTGAACTTCGCAAATACTGGCACAAATTGAGCCCACTCATGCCACCCAACCCTAGATTTCCCTTCAATTCTCACATCTCCCAATTTTGTGAGCACAAGTCCACAGCAGAAATTACAGCTCAAAATGCACCTGAAATGCACTGTCTTGTGGTAATGCATTCAGAATTACCAACATGTCACAGAATGAGCAAGCATGTGCAAAACTGACACCAACCAGAAACTAAATTTGTTCACTGGGTAGTCCAGAGGACTGAGGGCCAGTTGGTGAGAAAGACATTAATGCCAGAGGTAGCCCTTCTTTCTTTTCTTTTGGTATGGAAGATCTAAAGGCTTCCCATAAAACATTTCGGAGTGCCGTTTGTGCATGCCTTTGTGCAAATCTTTTAAAATTCTTGATACATCCTCTCCTCTACCATGCCAAGCTGCCGTTCAGCTTCAGAAGTGGTCTGACATGCAGCATGGATGCCGTGAGAAATAACTCTCCTAGGGGCTCAAGGAACTGGTTGCTCATTGGGCTTTGGTAGCACAATTTAGATTCAGATTCAAGTACTTCATTACCACAAGTACATCACAAACTTTTCTGAATTTAAAATCCACTATTCCCTCTGCTACAGGTTCTGTTTTACCCCATCAGCTAGTATGGGCCCAAAATTTTGTATTCTGTTTTAGCAAAAAAAAAAAAAAAATCTTATAGCTCTCAGCACATGGCTGACTGGGGAACACTAGATTTTGAAGTGTTTTCTTCCTTAACGTATATAGGATCACACCCTAAAATGGCCTATATAAAGCAAAAGTTCAGGAAGGAAAACAAGGGAACATTTTGAGCCATTCAATATGCTCAAGGCCCTCTAGGAATCAAATCAATTATCAGCTTTTTGCCAACTCTTAACCTATAGAATGAAACTCAAAAAGGCAAGTGTCAATGTACAATCAGAACCAACTCATGAACTGCACAAAAAGGGGGAACACATTTGACCTATGTGCTGCACACCCAAAATTAGAATGTGGGTTGATTTTACTAGTTACAAACACCTTTCCCCCTTAGAACCCGTTTTTCCAAGTTCTGTAGCTATTCAAAAAATATATGGTTTGAGAACCGTACCCAATTTCTTTAAGCATACTTTTATGCCAAGCACCAGCAGTTTTCAATAGGCTCATTCCGCAATCTATAAAAAAAACAGAGGTGAAGGTGGTTTCTTAGCAAGTCAAAGCAACGCCTTAGAGAAATACTGCTGCACTGTACTAAAGTGATTCGAATGTTAAAAGTAGCAACGTTTATTTGTATGTTTCTAGATCTCATGGCCTACAATGGTAAACAGAGAGTCACAACTAGAGATGTAATAGAAACAAACCCAAAATTGATTGACAAAGTACACCATTTGAGAATTGTGCATTTAGTACAGAGAGCTCATTTGGGATTTTGATGTCCTGGTTCAAGTCCATCATCTACCATGGATTCATTGCACATTTGGAAGAAACAGTGGCACACCTGGCTCCCCTTTTCAGGCACTTGAATGGGACAGCAAAATTAAGAAAGGGCAATATCCTACAACTCCTGCACCATGGGAAGTATGCCTGTAGTATGCTTAATGCATGTGAAGTTAGTGGCTTGAGAGGATGATGCACTGGTACAATTACAGGCTTGTGCATGTTGGGCTCTGTACACAACGCTTGTGCACTCAGGGATTGGGGGCTATATGTTACATTTGCTCTCAGGACCTTAGACTTGGTTGAGAAATGCATACACTTACATACACCCAAGATGGCACACATTTGGGTGGGGGGGGGGAAGCATGCAAAATGTGGTTTTTAAAAAGGTGGTACAAGAGGTATACATATTTTCATGCAGGTTGGAAAAATTCACAATCCAGTATGGAATGGGGAAGAATTAACTTAGCACTGAAAAAAAATGAAAACCTGAAAGAAATCAAGCTTCGGATTCACCCGTTTTGACTGGGTCCTCTCCAGAGGGCAGAGCTAGCCCCGGCACTAAACCAACCGAAACCCCTCTTGTGCAGCAAGTAGCAGCAGTCGCCGACACGAGGTCTCAAAGGTTTTAAGGCTAGCTGCACTGGAGGTGTATCATTGCAGAGTAGAACAAAGCCAATGCACCCACCCTATTCAGCAGCAGCCAAGTTCTTGAGGGCTGTAGTCCCTAGCCGCCCTCCCCTTTGGTGGACAAGGACTCTTGAAAATGCTCTGGTAGTGGCGGTGAAGAGATTCTATACTAAAGCTTCCCAGGCCGTGATCCAGCAAACAAAGACTGGTCTCCTCCTCTCCTTTGTGCTGGTGAACTGTTCTGCAAGGGCATAAAGAGGTTGGAGAAGGGCTGTCTTTGGATAGAAAAGCCTCAAGCAATCCTCTCCTGGCTCCAAGTTCAAACTCATCCACCAGCAGGGCTCCAAGTCTCCATGCCTCAGTCATCTGTTAACAGAAATGATATGGCCAACTAACTGCAGCCAGAGAGTTCACATTTCATTTCCTGGTTTTCCTGGTTTATTTTCAAAGTTTTCTGAACAGTAACACAGGGAGGGAAAAAAACAGCAAGTTAAACAGATTAACAATAGTAAGCAATATGCTCAAAAGAATGCAGTCCAGGAGTCCATTTGAATCTAGCTCATGTATCTTTCAACTTCTGAATAGGGAAAACAACAACCAGACACACTATAGTTTAATAGTTTTCTTTACAAGACTGGGAAAACTTTTCCACTGTAATATTTTGCCCCCCCCCCAACTAAAGTTGCTTACAAGGACCATTTCTAACCCATCCCCCTCCAGCCCCAAATACATGACATTGGCTGCTGCTACTAGTACTATTCAAATCTTTGTCAGATGTACAGATACATATTGCAATATTTTTACGACAAGATACTGCAATGGCTTATATGGTTAAGCTTCAAATATGCTGTGTACTGCATTAGCCAGGATCCAAACCACCATAAGTTCTTTGACAGAGTCAACAAAACTTTGAACTGAAAGGATTTTGGAAGATACATTTGTGATAGGAAATAGAGCCAAGAATTCCCCTGGACAAATGCAAAACATTTAGATCCAGGCTAATGCTTTCAACGTTTAACTGCTATATCCCGTAATCCCAAAACATGTTATTTATCAAGCACAACTTTTTAAGTGAAATAACAGACATGAAACAAATGCATATGTATTTTCAGTAGTCACAGCAGCAGGACAAGAACTTAGTTTTTTGAGCAAGCAGAGGGCCAAGGGAGGAGATTCATGACAGTGGAGGAGCAAATTGACTGGAAAGTCTTCTCAGAAATATTTTGGTCAAAGTGGAAGCTGGAAAGATGTTTGACAAGGAGGAAAAGTTATTCCAGCATAGGGATGAGCCTAGAAAGAAACCACCACTCAAAATTACCAAAAGGAATTTGCATACATTCCCCCCTCTGCCTGACCATTCCCTCCCAGTTATTTCTTGTAAACTTAGGTTGGGGGCAGGGACTGCTCTAATCCATGTAACTTTGTAAAATGACGCGCACAGACAGACTGTAGAGTATCAGTACAGGATTATGAACTCCACTGCTTCATACGGAACCCTGCAATTTGTTATCATAGTGCAGGTACAGACCATGAGGACTAATGTGTAAGGAACTAAGGGGCAAGGAAGGTGGGCCTTTCACAGCAACTGCATTGCAACATAAAATAGAAGGAAGGGGATGGGGACAGGAGAAATGAAAAGGTAGCTTGTGTGGAAGGGACAGAGTGGGAAAAGAAAGAGGTTTTCAAGGAAAACATCAGTACGGCCAGCATAAAAAATGTTTAAAGCAACAATTCTTACTATCCTAAGATGAAGAATGAGGAAGAGTCCCCCTCCCCCAAACTTTTAGTTTTTTCCTTAAGAAAATCACAGAAAGGAAAGAGGATTTATCGTTGAAACTTGGTTTTAGGTTTAAGCACAAAAGGAGTGGTCCACAGGCCACCACCATCCTGAAATGTGGAAGCTGCCTTTGCATTAACACAGTACTGGGTGTGTTTTTTTCTTTGTAAAGGAAGCGCAGATTTGTCAACATGGCAGAGATATTATAAACAGTATTACCTTTTAAACATACAGTAATGGCTGTTGCCTTCTTATTTACCACTGGACCACAGAAAAGCTTCGGCTTTTCCCTAAATTTTAGCAAGTGGAAGACTTCACTGCCTGCCCTGAGTCAAAACTAATATGGTTAAAAAAAACCTTCCAAGCTTGTGCATTGATGTGTATGAATGCAAAACTGAATTTGCTTCTAGTCTTTCCACCAACAGGAATTCAAGACCAAACAGTTGCTTCTTCCTACTTGAAATGGCTACTGCCTTGCGGAGGGTTCTCACCCGGTTCTGCTGCATCGACTTGTTTGCAGCTTTTTAAAATATGTGGATCTGTTGCTAATTACTGAACAAGAGGGGAACAAAAATTGTTTGGCCAAGCAAATTGGACTATTAAATAAGGCCTTGTCCTTTCAGATACGAGAACACTATTTAACAATTAGGCTTTATTTAATTAGGTACATGATTAAAGAAATCAAGCATGTTAGGCAGGAGTTTGCTTTAAATCTCTGATCAAATTAATTTTACAGGGGGGCTAATCTGAAGTGAAAGGTCAGGGCAGATAAAAATGATTTTAAACATGGGAATAATCATCAGTGTTTTCTTTTCAAAAAGTAGTCAGGTTAAAATTAAATTGGGATACAAACATGTTAAAAGTCATGATTCTGTTAAGTGAGTGCAGGGAACATCAAAAGGTTAGATGCACTATTATGAGCACTTGATTCTGATACTGTGATCCTGCCTCTATGTCAAGTCGGCAACATATCTCAAGAGCCAAATCCCAGACTTTCTGAGGTCACATTTTGGTGAAGCTGCAGACAAAAGTTAAAGGGCCAAAATACAATGTATTTTAGTTTGAAGTTCTTACTGTGAGATATTAAGACTTGAAAAGCATTTCAGTCTTTTAAAACTGAGGAACAGAAGTGCACAAAGTTGGGGAACCACTAAATAAACAGTGGTTGAGGAAAAGGAGAAAGGACTGTTTGAGAAACCCCGGAAGTCAGGGTGCCAGGTCTGAAATATTTCTTCTGCCCTAATGCAATCCTGTTCATCACTCAATAGATCACCTATCTGATCTCCTTTTAAAGCACCCCCTGCTTTACTGCTTTGTTCAGTAACAACAAATACCACTTCAACGGTCTTCAAGACAAGGACACACTGGTTTTCACAAGCCAATTTTGTGGAGTGGAATGGAACTTGGGCAAGAATTCAACTTGAAAAATTGTCTTCCAAGTCAGAGCACTGGTTAAAAGTTCAGTATATTCTGACTGTCAGTAGCTTTCCAGGGCCACAAAATCACCCTTTCGATCACCTGCCACCTGGTCCTTTCATGGGGCAGTGATGGGGAATGATAACTGGGATGTTCTCCATGCAAAATATGCAGTTCTACTAATGAGCTATTCAACATAGGAGGGAAGCAGCAACACCAGAGAACATACCCACCTAGTACAAGAGCAGCTTCATTTCTAAGTGCACGCATTTATTAATCAATTTCAGATCACTTGACTTTCCTAAAGCTTTCTTCAACCTGCTAACTCCCACATATGTGCTACAATTCCCACTATCCCCAGCAAAAGCCCTCTGTGGCCATGACTGGGGTTGATGGGAACGGAAATCCAACACATACTGACAGTTCTAGGTTGAAGGTTATCCTAAGCAATTCCAATAGGTGGAACCCATATACCACACACTCTCTCCTTTGGGTTAACACCTATAGCCAGCAGCCCTTGAAACAGGACTAGGTAACTTCAGATATTGCTAAAATGTTACTCCCATGTTCCTTCAATATTGGCTAAGACTGATGGAAATTCCTTTTCAGTATTTGGAAGAACATAAATGTCCTACATCAATTTAGAAGACCTATTTGGATTTCAGCAGGGATGCATGGGCATTGTAAAATCTCTTCCATCTACATTTTGAAGACTGTCATCATTCTGTCATCTGCTTGCTGAAAAATCTGGTTTTGCACAAATACTCATCTGTATTTGTACCAAATCACATCCCCAAAGATGCAAATACCCCAACATACACAAAGTGAGTATTTCTTACACTTTAAACTGTAGAGAAAATGCATTCTTGGTTAGTATTTATTACTCTTATGATTAACTTTGCAAAAAAACAGCAGAAAGCAGTGGGCAGGGGAGTCCACAAAATCCATGCAAGTCAGGAAAAATTGGTCCACTGAGGAAACTCTAGGACAGTCTTATTTTGTGCGTTTCTGATTTCTCTGACATCTCTAGTTGCACTTGCTGATCCCAATTTCAAAAGCAGATTCAGAAGCATTATTTCTATGGTAACAATTTTTGGGGTGCGGGGAGGATTGAGGGCAGACTCTGCCAATCTGGTGCTTTGGTTTGGCTTTCAACTCCCATCAATCCCATTCAGCATAGCCAAAGATCTTAAGTGCTAGGAGTTGCCATCTAAAACATCTAACAGGAGGATGACAAGCAGCTTTAGAGTTAAGAAACCCAGGAAGGTTTCTTCCCCATACCCATGCATAGTCAAAAACATCTGACTAGTCAAATCATTTTATTTTCTACTAAGCAGCTTGCTCATAGGCCAATTATTGAAGGCTGTAATTTCCATTATTAAGCACCAAGTACTGTACTCTAGGGTGCTGAATCTCATGAGTAAAACTTTTAAAGGGTGAGAGAACCCTTAGCCTCAAGCAAAGGACCCAGGTGTTTTATACAAAAGCAAATTATAACATAATTATAGGCCCGATACTGACTCCCTAGCATGAATATTAGGCTTCCCTTACCACATCTAAGAGTTTATTTTTTCCTGTATAATTTTAGTTGTTACTAAAGCAGCAAAAAATCTCTCATAGGCATTTTATTGGCCTTGATAAAGTGATACGGTCTCATCAGGCAGCAGTTTATCCAAGAGCCCATTTTCAATCTACATCTAGGAGATGCTCAATGCTCTGAATGAGTATCAAAATTCTAGAAGGGTGCTTAGACATTTTTAAAAGGCCAGCAATTCAGAAAAGGTGTTGCTGCAGTTGTTTCAAATAATTAGTAAGTCAATGTATCAGGGCTTTCTAAGCAAGATACAAACACTACATTAACTATATGAAGTAAACACACTCCCCCCTTTCCAATTTTATGGCAACAACCCTGCAAAACAAGTTTGAGATTGACAACCCAAAACCCTGTAGGATTCCTGAGAGGACTTCTACCCATTTCTTTTCAGTGGATCACATAAAGAAAGCAATCTGAAGGACTACACCAAGGATTCAGTGTTCCCCTGAAGGCCCCAAACTTACTTTTTAATAAACAGTCCTAAAAACTTGTCTATGATCCCTAGCCACAGAATTTGGCTTTTATTCTCCATCTATGGCCCTTTAGTCCCAAGGAACTGGTTTGTACATCACTGCAGCATAAACCATCCGCCAATTCCATTTGTAGGATATGTGTAATAGCTGAAAGGGGCATTGCTGTTTTATGGGTTAAAGAGTCCCCAGAATTAATCTATGATGGGCTATTCAACCCATAAAGCCAATGTCCATGTTGAGACATCACATTAACCTATAAATGAGGCGTTTCCAAGCTATTTATACAAATTGGGCACATGTAGTGCACTAAAACAAAGGTTTATTCATGCACAATTTCTGAAACATGCGACCTGGTGCTGCAGTGGTACTGTTGGCTTTCATCACTTTTTACCATTAAAATGCAGTTTTAACCCCACCCTAATGCTATTCCCCAACTAGGTGATCCCTGGAGCACTGACTGTTCATTTTCCTCCTCCCCACCCCATGAGAAACACATCGAAAGCTCATGCCAGCTAACTGCAAACAGCTACAGCTGCTGAGCTGCAATGCCCTAGAGGTGTATGCCTGATGGGATCAGCCTCACCACCTTCCTTGGCTATGTATTGGAGATGTATTGTTTTTCATGGAAAATGGGTAGAGCTCCCTATAATCATGATCTGGCACCAGGCTGGCTTAATATCCAAGTCTAGGCCAGATCGTGTGGCTCAGCCCCTTTTGAAAGGTACGCAAATAAAACAGCAAGATCAATTAGCTTGTTCCTTCAGGAGCAAAATGGAATGAGTGCTGAATTCAAGTATCTATGTGCACTGAACCTGGGAGACCAGAGTTCATGGGGATGCCTTGGACAAGTGCTACAGCAATCTTTCAAGAGACTTCTAACTGACATTTTTATCTAAAAGCACATGCTTTCAGATTTTAAGGATGTTTGGAGGCAGAAATGTTATGAAATGGAATTTACAATAATCCATAGGCCATCTACATTTTCCAAACACTTATTTTATGTGAAACTAAAGCATCTGCTTGGTGAACTAGTGTTGCTCCATACGTAAGTCTGAAACTCTTACCTTATGATCCAACACCTGCACTCACCAATGGTCATGTGAGCCTTTGAACACTGCTTTATATCACACTAGAGAAGGGGGGGTTGCTGCAACATTAGCTGCGTAATGATGTCGGATTTAGGGTGCTCAACTTCAAGATGGGCCACTCTCAGACTTCTTTATGGCTTACAAGACTATTCCCATCATAGGCCTACTGTCAGTGATCCAAATCAAGCAAATAAGCCATGGAGTACTGATTTGGGCCCAGTCAGTCTTACTTTAGTTCCCAGGCCAAGGACCGAAGTTTAAAAACTTAATTCATCATGGTACAAGACAATGTAAGAGGGCATTATTTAATACAACAGAACGACCATGCACTTTTTTATAAAATTTTATTTGTCAAAAGAAAAAAGGCAATAGCCAATTGAAAACCTACTTAATCTTAAGACTCCAATTGATGTGTCTTTAAATTTAGATAAATGACTTATTGGTTTAACGTTTTTAAACAAAACCCCCCCTTTCCCCTTTAACATTTACCATCTACTCGTGCTGAATCCTTCCAAGAAGAATGCTCCAGCGTACCTCTCCAGGTCCTTGCTTTGCTCCTTTTACCAAAAAATGACAACTCCATCGTGCATCTTAAGGGCTCCAATCGTCAAAAATAGGAAAAATCTTTGGAATAGCCAATTGAGTTGAATAAAAATCCACACGAGTGCGGTTTGGTTGGGGCAGGAATCCACTCCTATGTTCCTGGTAATTTGATCCCGCTCCATGAATCCTTGCAATTGATCCTCCCTATCCTATCCACATTATGATTTGAATCCAATGATCCAGCTCCAAGGATTGGGATCCAGTGAGCCCTCTCCAATCCAAACCTTTATAACCAGCAAAACCAAAAAAGAGGAGGCAAAAAGTTAGATACCGTAATGAAAAATAGGATTCTGGAGAATGATCAGTTATGTCAGCCACTAGGTAATTAAAATGGCCATTCATAACTATCAATTCCCCAAAACAAGCTTTTGAGTTGTGAAGCTCAGATTTTAGCATTGTTAATAATTCGGAGGAAACATTCTAGTATTTACACAGGGTAACCGATAATGCCAATATACCAATTCCTATACGGCAAATTACAGGTTTTGTGGTTCCAAAAAAGTTTTATGAAGTAGCAAAAACTTGCTGCTAAAGCTATCTACCTATGCATGTCTAAACTAAAAGCTAATTGGACTCAGTCTGGAAGGTAACAAAGTTAACTGAAGTATCAGCGAGTCACCTCTGACTTAACTTGAAAGGGAAAGGGGCGGACTTAAAAAGGAATCCCCAAGGTACCCTCCCCCCATGCTACTATAACTGCTTTCATTCCATTACTTTTAAGAAGGTGAAACAGCAATGCTATATCAGTCACACAGAGGACATGCAGATTTTAGCAGTATTGAGATTATACCCACAGGTTTGAAACAACCTGCCAGTTTGGGTAGCACCTGTAATCAACTGATGCACTGCAGCCACTTAGTATACCCCCACCCTCCAAGGCTGGAAGAGTCACATAAGTATATCCAGCCACAATTGCGATCCTGGTGGTTCAAGACTAAAGCTATCTAAAACATACCTAAACCAATACAGAGTAGGTGTGTATATTAAGTTCATTGCTCAGTATAAGGTCAATACTGCCAATATAATCTGTGACAATAGCACTTGGAGTCATACCATTGCCTCCATTATTGATCTGATCCTCCTCAATCCTCCTTTTGACAATCCTAAAATGATTGACATGTGCTCCACAATCCTTTAATCCAAAGCATTCTTAATCCATCTCTTCAGATATGTCTACAGAAAGACACATGAAAAGGCAAGATAAAAATGTAAGCTCCCTCAGAAGAGACAAGTTAAATTCCAAACATCCCCAACATCCCCAGCTTGTAGAAACTATAGCCAAACAAAGACATTTTATACAGCAATACCACAGTTGGAAGAATGTGGGCAGCAACTAACTAGAGAACCCTGCCTAGGACATGTTAAAATACAATTTATGAAAGACGTGAGGGAATGTTGATGTTAAGGAACAAATACTCACTAGGGATATTATACAAGAATGCATTTCAACACTTTAGCCAATTTTGAGTAAAACAGCTTGAATTATTTTTTTAAAGAAAGACTGTATGGAGTAAAAGAAAACTGCATACAACATGGAGGGGTTCTACAAAAAGGAGCACCATTAAAGATCATTTATGTACGGGAACGTGATCTGCTGTGACGGGGAGAGTAGCGTGGAGATCCTCTGCTTCTTCTCGGGGAATAACTGCGACTTCTGCTGTTGCTTCGGCTACGGCTTCTGCTACGACTACGGCTGCGAGAACGAGATCTTCCATAACTTGGACTTCTTGGGCCATCAACTTTAACACGGATGTAGGCAGTTTCTCCCTATCAAATAGACACAACTTTCGATTGAAAGGTCTAGGCTTTTGAGCTGTCTTTGCAGGCATGCTGACAGAATGAAGATCTTTTTACAAGAACCAAGAAGAGTCGCATCACATCTCCCTGTACAACATCTTAAAACGTGGGATAAACCCAACTAACTTTCTGTATTTGTTAGTGCTGCGAGCAGAGATTGCACCTCCTTACCTTCAATCCTACTGTATCCAATGCAACCCTGCGCATCCAATTCTGGTCAAAACTTTTAAGTGGAAAACCTACCTCATGAGATCTAAACTTAGTGTTATCCAGTTTTCGCACTGCGTAGGTCATATCTTCTTTCCGTACAAACTCCACGACACCAGTTCCATCTCGGAAAACATCAGCATAACATACATCACCTGCTTCACGCATGTGATCCTTTAAATCCTGCCAGCTTCCACTGGGAGGCAGTCCTGAACAAGAGACAGGTTTCAAGTTATTTCCAGTAAAATCCTAGCAAGGTAATATGGACGCCTTCCAGAACTTCATCTGCCCAACAGTGGTGTGTATATAAACCTCAAGTAGGAATCTTTATTTTGCAATAAATGGCAAAACAGATGTTCACAATTAATTATTTAAAAATATGTCAGCACGTATTTACATTCATTCTGCATTCATAAGATTTTAAACTTTAGAAGGACTATAATAGCAAAGGTTTATCTTTGCAAGAATGACAGTAAAAGCTCCTTCAGAGCAGAAATTCCATAAGACACTGAAGCGCCACTGGGCCACTGCCAACAGGCCTTTTATGTTTTCATCAAGACCAATCAAGCCTTTTAAAATAGAAAGGTAAGTCTTGCAAAATGCCAACTTCTGCACTACTCACAAATTATGCTTCCCCAGATTACAAATGCAGGTTTGAGAACATTTGATTCAGCTAATTTGCATGTGCCATCAATCATTCTGCACCCGTGCTAGCTAGACAAACTATCATTTTCAAATCTGAAAATGAAGAAAAGTGTTTATCGCAAGAGGATTATCAACTTACCTGATACTATCACTCTGTACTCTGAGCGCCTTGATGGGGGCCCATATCTGCCCCTTGGGGCTCCACCACCTCCACCACCACCTCCTCCCCTGCCAGTGCCCCGGCCACTTCGGGGGAACTCCACACGCAGACGGTACCCATCATAATCATATCCATCACGTCCATATACTGCATCCTCTGCATCCCTGTAAGAATGTAAGAAAAAAACCACCCTGAAGCTAGATCAAAAAATGCAGGACACTGGCTGAATTATACCCCTGCAGGAACACATCCTGCTTTTTTTGTCCAAGGAGGCCTTTCTCACTGCCTGGTCTTTGATATCTTTGAAAGCAAGGCAAGCAGGAATCTACCTCAGTGGCACTAAAAATACAAGTATTCTCCCTCTTGGTCATTATTCCCCCCCACCCCCGGTTCAGGAAGGCTAGGAAGTGCCAAAGTGCCACAGGAGGACACATCAGTTTTATCTCTGCTAGCTGGCAAATATATTTTCAATTCAGGTACTCTTTGGTATCTAAACTGATTTGCAGCTGAAGCAAATTTTAGTTAATTTGTTATTCAATTTTTCTTTCTGATTATTTTACTAGATGCCAGATTAATTTTAATGATTTAGTAATATGTCATTTTCTTGGTATCTTGTTTCATTGAAAACAAATAATGAAAAGTCAGAATAATGTAATAAAGAACGTTAAATGAATTGGTGGGGGGCAAAGCTTCGAAAGAGTGTTGAGTATAGAGAATCAAGCACCAAGGGAAAACAACCCTGGTTCTTTTTATGATATAGTCCCTCTCATCTGAACCTAAATGCTACTATTGAGTTTATCTAGCCTTCGCTCTACAGGCCAGGGAAATAAGCAATGCAACTTATTTGTTTGGTAAGAGAGAAATTCAAGTGGAAAGGACAACTAACTTATATAAGGGATTTGTGATCAAATACCCAATACTGTATTCAAAAGTTATTAGGAAGACTGAGTGGGAAAAAAATAAAGGAAACACTCATGTTTGTGCATTGCTAGTCTTTACTATCATTGTTTAATTTCTATACCATCCAATAACTGACGCTCTCTGGGTGGTTTACAACAGTGCATAAAACAAAGCAATGCAAATATCGTAAAAACATTAACACAAATTTATAATTAAAAATAAGACCCTGCAAAGGAGAAGAATCACCTCAGTAATCCCCTTGGGCTAACCACGCAATCTTTAAAGGCCTCTGCATAAAGTGCTGTCTTAGCCTGGTGCCAAAAAGATGGCAAGTTTAAGGTCAGGCAGGCCACAGTAGGTAGGCTGTTCCAAAGATGAGGGGCCAGCACAGATAAGGTCCTTCCCTTTGCTGCCATTCTGAGCTGCCTGCTGAGATGGCACTCAAATATTTACTCTGGCACTCAAATATCTTTTGTATATATTGTGTATGATAAAAGCATGCGACTCTCACCAGAACAGTTGCTTCTGCATGAAAGGAAAATGTTAGTATAACCCCATGGTGAGTAGAAATTTAAGGACAGAGTACAAATACTTTCTGAATGAGATAGTGTCCTTCCTTCTAACATTCTCTGTCGATGTAAATTCTAGAAATCATTTTCTACTGAAGAAAAAAAAACTAGACAATGTAGAAACCTAAATAGTATGAACATTGTTCTCCATTTACTGTTCATCACAGATTATGACTACTTCCACTGGGGGCAGGGAAAAGAAAAGACAGCTTCTGAGAGCTTCAGTCTGTCACACTTGCCACTAACAGTCAAAACTCTACCAAGTAACTCAAAACCTGTATTTCAAATGCAATGCTGAAATAAAAAGAAAAAGTGGTATAGCTAACTGAGACTAGACAAATGATAGTCAGTATTTATGCTTTGGTACATTTATGCTTAGAAATACTTCCTCTATGAATAAATTATTTTCATAAGCTTGTTCTTAATAAGTCTAAACAACGAAAAAGCACAAAAAGTCTGCTTATGCACAATTACAAGGAAACTAAACTCTGAACCTTTCTGCATAAAGCATTAAAACATCTAAAGGGATTTCACTTGGACTGAATAATTTATTTTCAAATTTATAGCCCTCTAAAGGCTATTATAATGGGTGTGCAGTGCATGCAAAACCTTCACTCTATAAAGTAGCACCTGAGGGGGAAAAACTCTAAACCCGTCTTTCACTGTATTTACTATATAGAACTTATGCAAGGAAGTTCTATACAGTAAACAACTTATATCTAGATAAACAACTTATATCTAGACCTGGTACATTACAGAATTCTTTCACCTCAATTTGCATCTCTCACTTGGATTTTCTTTGAAGTAACTAATATAGGATCATGCTATAAGGTTGTTTTTTGTATGAATACCTAGGAATGGAGACTACACAGAGGCAAAAACTGTACGTATATCTCTGAGTACTCAAGAGGTGGGAATTATTAAAATGTCAGGGTCATGAGCCATGGGGACTTTTGTTTCTCCCTCAGGGACTGGATTCCTTCTCCAAAATGTTATTCCAATTACCTAGCCTTTTAATTGTAGGCATGCAATGAAAAATATGCAATATTTTATTCAAGTGGCTATTAAGAATTAAATAGTTATCTTTCATTATTCTAATACTTTAGAAGCACATAGAGAAGTAAGAGCGATATTACATTTGTATTAGTTTTACTTTTGTTTAATACCACTGAGAATGCACTTTCACTTCACTTATGGATTGGAACAATTTTGGTCACACCCAAGCCTAACCCGAATACATGATTACAGCAGAAGCAGAGACAAAATAAAGCATGAGGAGGAAAAAGACCAAAGGCAAGGAGGAACTGCCCTGCAACCCCTTTAAAAGTTGAAGTGGAAATTTCCATATGCACACCTTCTCAGCCAAAAGCCCTTCTCTACTCAGCCACTTTCAGTACAGGAGTCCTTCCCTCTCTGCAAGTAGTTTAAAAAGTAGGTGATGCACTGCAAACTGTAATCCACTTATCTGATTTTACAACTAGGTATCCCAACTTCGTATAAACTTTCAAAGAAACTAGCAAGGTTAAGAATCAGTGTGCTTGCATTTGAGTTTTTGCAGCAAGTAAAAGAACTATAAAAATACTACAAGTAAAGGAAAAAAAGACACAAAGTAAAATGCATCATTTGACTCCTGAGACAGAAAGGTACAAATTGGCTATGGAGTACACATTTTCAAGGAAGCATTCAAAGGTCTATTTACTATTTAATATCGATAATCTACCTTCCAGTGTTTATGTGTGGTGGGGGGCAGGATGAAATTTTAACATATAAGAACATTAGAAAAGCCATGCTGGATCAGACCAAAGGTCAATCTGGTCTAGCACTCCACACATACGGTGGCAAATCAGCTGCCAACAGGATCCCTCATGCAGGATGGGGGCAAGACCTCCTCCTGGCCCAAGCTCTTCAGCCACTGATGTATGTAGACAAAGGTAAAGGAGGTAGCACATTGTCAGCTTTGGCTCTGCACACACTGCAATTAAAAGTCAAGTAAAATCTGTTCATAAAATGAACAACATATAAGGGCTCTTTTTAAATTACATTTTAATTCCATCTTGCATGGCAGCATAGCCGATCCTTTCCCATTCCCTCATTCTAAGCTTCCAATGAAAACTACTATAGTGTGGTTGTTAGCATTAGGATTGTGGGCCACTCACTGACTGGAAGCCTAACCCACCTGACAGGGTTGCTGGGAGGATCAAAAGGAGAGGAAGATTTTGCAATTCCTTGCACAGGGAAAAGAGACAGGATATAAATAAAATGAACACAATAAACGTTGCAATGTAGGCTAGGCAGTACCCCCACAGAACTTTTATTCCCCCTTTTATTCTCTGAACAAAGCCCCAAACTGGACCAAGGCAAGAGGCAGCAACAAGTAGGTATGATGCCATCCAGAAAAAGAATGCTTCAGAACTGAGCAGGAGGTAGGAACCTTTGGCTTCCTCAGGCATACCATAAACAGAATACCACAACCCCCGTGAATCTCACACAGTGCAAGTGATGGGACTTGCAGTCCAACACTTCTGGACAGTGCCATGCTGCAGGGAAGGACTACTCTAGGCACTACCCCATGGTTAATACTACTTCAATGCTGGGTATTATTTCTGTATTTAACCAGTGTCTAATTATCTAACAGTCAGTAAAGCAGAAAACCAGTGTAGCACAGGGGTATGTTGGACTACGATTCAGAAAAAGTGGGTTCTTGTCCCCACTTGGCCATGAAACACACTAGCAGCCTAACCTACTTCACAAGATTATTATGAAGATGACAAAGTATAAGATGCTTTGGATTCCATAGGCAAGACATAAATATAATAAATTTGTGCCTGAACATCTAAGTTAGCATGCAGACATTTTATGTGCATGTGCAGGAGAAAAGATTTCACAACAACTGTGAAATAGCTCATTTATTAACTCTAGTTCCATTTATCCAACGTATCTAAAACTTAAGTTAATTAACCTATTTATCTGCCTAAAAGATAACCTGATCATTCGCTTACTTTATCTAATAATTAATCTAATTATTTGACCAAGTGACTCCCTATCTAATCACAACAGACTTGAGACTACTTCTGCAATGCCTTTCACTGTTTTTTCCTCTTCCCGCCGTCCCTTTGCATTTTCTTTCGCCTCAGGAGCAAAACATTGCCGTCACGCCAAGCCACCCTGCCCTGCCCTCCGCCTTTCTCACCTGGGGTCCTCGAACTCAACGAAGGCGAACGGCGGCCCACCGCGGCGGTTCTTGAGATCGATATCCCGGATGGCGCCGTACTTGTAGAAGACGTCCTCGATGTCCTTGGTACGAATGTCCGGCGGCAGGTTGCCCACGTAGATGCGGCAGTCGTTGTTCCCGGCGGGGCCGCGGATCACGCCGCCACCAGACATGGCGAGGTCGGCAATGGCTGCGGTTGGTCGGTCGGCGAGTGTGAGGAGAGAAAAGGGGGAAGAAGGGGGGCGGGAAAAAGCCCAAAAGGGAGAAGGGCAAAGAAAAGAGGATTAAAAGGTTTTTAAAAAATAACGGAGCAGAGGGGGGAAGGGCTAAAAGGCGGGTGAGGCGCGGCCGTCCTTCTTCTCGCTTCTGCTCTCCGCCGCCACAAAATGGCGCCCACCTCACGCGGCCCTACCTTCCCTGCGCAGGGATCCTCCCGCGCTGCGTGACGTCACACAGCGGGGTCGAGAGGGTAGGCACGCGTACGCGTCATACGTAGCTACGCACGGGACTTTCACCGCTCGCTCTCCGCCACATCCGCCTGCCGTCCAATCTCGCATGCTCCGCCCCCTGGTAACAAAAAAGTAGTCCCAGCTGGTCAGGGTGTTTTGCTTCTACTGGGAGCGATGAAAGTGATGCAACCGAGTAGACGGATGTTTCAATGCGAAGTTTTAATGTACGCACATAGAAAAAAAATTATCTATTGTTCGCGTGTGAGGAACCACTTCCGTTAGCTACAAGCGGCGGGAAGCCGTTAAAAGTTTACGTGAAAAAGATCCGGCTGAAGCGTATCGTGGGAGAGTGTTGACCCACAATGCATCGGGCAGACAAGCTCTTTGGCGCCAAAGAGAGGCATATTCCCACAATGCATAGCGGGTAAAGCGTTTGGCCAATAAGCTTTAGAGCAGGAGAAGTTTGGAGACCAAACAAAAAACCCGCCTCAGTACAGTAATCAGAGGTAAAATTGAAGAAAATAATATGTTGAAAAAATCTTCCCTTTAAAACGACTCGAGGCATGGAGTATTGAGATCTCGTTTTTTAAAGCTGTCTGCAACTGGATTTTTAAACTGCCTATCTAGAATATTGTGGTGTAAAGAGTGTGGGACTGGGACTCAGATAATCTGGATTGTAGTCCCCACTCAGCCTTGGAGCCTATTGAGTGCCTTTGGACCAGTCGCAGACACTGAGTCCAACCTACCTCGCAGGGTTGTTGTTGGGATCAGATTGAAAGCGGGGTGGAAAATGATGAAAGCTGCTTTGCGTTTGTAAGGGAAAAAAGCAGGATGCACATCTAATAAATAATAAAATGTAATGTGTATATGAGAGAACATCAGAAGAATCAGAATCGAACCAAAGGCCATCTAGCACCCTTCGTTCACATCGTGGCCAGCTAGTTGCCCCAGTGGGAGTCCCACAAGCAGGATGTGAGGGCAGCAGCACCCTCCTGCCCATGTTCCCCAGCAAGTGGTGTACTCAGCTGTTGGATACACAGGTCCTCTTAGTGGCACTCATTGTTAAAAAGACGGCTGCGGCTCCCTAGTACTGGAGGGCATCCATGAGCAAACCAAGTTTGCTAGCACTTAATTTATGGAGTGGAATGGCCCAAAAATATAACTAGGTTAGCTTGGTGGCCTATAAGAATTTGTAATGTACTGTCAAGCTTTCTCCAACTTAATGGCAACCCTATTAATGAAAGCCCTCCAAAATGACCTATCCTTACACCACTGCTCAGTTTTTGTAAATTCAAGACTCTGGCTTCTTTTATGGAATCATATCATAACTGGTTTTACTCTTCTGTTGCCAATGTTCCCTGGCCTTGCTGTTTTCTCCCTTGAGTCTTGCTGTCATATAATATTGATATAAATTTCTGATTTCCTGTGCTTGAACTCTGTAACATTACTGAGGCTTCGACGACCCAAAGTCATACAGAAATTCAATTTGTGTGTGTGTGTGAATGTAACACTAGTGTAACAAAATTGTTCAGCTGAACAGCATTTTTGTTGTGATAATGCTGAAAAGACAGTTGTTGGCATCTTACTTCTGGCTTAACTGTGCACTGTTAAGATAAATATGGAATGTGGCCTACTTTCTCCAGCTAACAATGCACAGAAGGTGGGATCAATGGAAAGGCTAAAATGACCAATGACTGAGTTTGCGCTTTAAAGTCGTTAACATTAATATTTGCGTGGTCAGTGGCTGATGCTGGTCTCTTACGAAGCATGTGATCGATAAAGAGCATTAGTTTTTTTAAAATCTTGCTGCTGGTTTGTTGTCTCTTGCAGTTAAACAAACAAATCTTTAGTCCAGTCATGGTTAGAGTTCCTGACAATGTGTTGTGAGAGTATCATAACTATATAGTCTGTGTTGCTTATTCTATTAAACCATCTTATTCTCATTTATATTTATAACCTTCCTTTTCTCCAGTAAGGATCTCCAGGTTGCTTACTTATAATGCCTCTCCATTTTATCCTTACAGCATACCTGTGAGGTAGGTTAGGCTGTACAGTGATTGGCCCAAGTTACCCAGTGGGCTTTGTGGGTGTGCGGAGTCTAGAATCTGAATCTCCTGAGTCACAGTCCAACAGGCTAACCTTTACCACACAGTGATGCACGGTGACATATTGCACCATGGTGTACAAAACAGTGGAGAGGCTGGCAAAAAACTACTGCAGCCACTGTGCCAGAGAAAGCTAAAACAAGGCTTTTTGCTTCAGAAATACTGCTTTTTATATACCTACAAATACAATAATCAACTATCTTGTATGATGAATCAAATCGCCATAATTGCACCAAGGCTGTAGCCCTTTCTTTATATTTCCCCAGAAATGATAGTTTCCGCACTGAAGATGAAACTCAAATACTTTGGCCACCTAATGAGAAGGAAGGACTCACTGGAGAAGAGTCTAATGCTGGGAACAATAGTCAGCAAGAGGATGGCAGAGGATGAGGTGGCTAGGTGGAGTCACTGAAGCAGTTGGCGTGAGCTTAGGTGGGCTCTGGGGGATGGTGAAGGATAGGAGAGCCTGGAGGAATGTTGTTCATGGGGTTGCGATGGGTTGGGCACAACTTCGCAAATAACATAACAGTTGGGAGCTGCTAAGCCTGAACTGAGAGCCTATGAGTTTATGCACAGGTACCATGTGGTAAACCACTGAACAGTGGGACAGTATTTGCTTAGGCAACTTAAGTCAGAATCTAGTGGGTTGCATACACCCGTTGATTCTTTTATTCCCCACCAAATCCATTGCCCATGTAAATCCCATTGTTTTCGCAACAATGATTTAGCATTTCAGCGGCAACCCAAAACAAATAGAAATGCTTGTTTCTGGAAGGAGGGTCATCAGTAAAGTGCATATAAAGGAGCTTTGTCTATCCAGAAAAGAGCATTTCTAATATTTTTGAGGCTTCCCCTAGGCAGTACCAAATCTCCCTTAAATATTCCACATGCAATAGAATTAATGAACCCTACCACTCGCAGAAGGAAATCTGCTTCGGCATCAGCATCCTGTTGGATTCTGCCCACTATATCCTTAGACCAGGACTAACTTTGCCCACCCAGGCTGGCCAATGGGTCCTCCTGAACAGGAAGAAATTTAAGAATTCCTCTTCCACTTAAAACTTGCTTGGACAACAAGGTCTTCCCATGTTCTGGCATGTTTCTGTATCTTTCATCCTCTTGGCTTTCTCCTCAGTCCTGCTTCCTGTTTGCCTTTTTATCCTGGCTTGTTCCTCAGTCTTGCTTCCTGGTTTGTCCTTGAGTCTTGACTTCTGGGCCTGCAGATTGGTCTCCTGGCTTCTCTTCTGCACTGGTTTGTATCTTAATCCTGCCTCCTGGTTTGTGTTTTGGTCCTGGAATTGTCTTTGACCCTGGCTTTTCCCTTGCCGCTTGATCTTGCTTCCGGATTTGTCCTTCGATTATGCCTTCCTGCCTTTCTCCATGCCTTCTGATTCTTCCTAGGTCACTCCCGTGGAGCAGCCCCGTCTCCCAGGAATTCTCTGTGAAGAAATGAGGCTGCAAGGCAGTATTTAAAATTCCTTGAAATGCTTCCAATTGAGATGGCATTGAGCCATCTGTGTTTTCTGAATCCTACAAGTGAACAGTGTGAAGAATTCAAAGCAAGCTGGCAGGTGTAAATCTGTGCCCCTGATAATTAACCAGGTTCTGTCAGGACTACCTGAGTGATCCTTTGACCTCCTTTCTCGAGAGCAATTATCCAAAATTCTTGAGAATGGGAGAATGCATGCCCCAGAGGTGGTGGTATTTGTGATATCAAATTCCACACACGTGGTGGCAGAAATGACCATAACTATATCCTGCTGTTACATCCTTTATATTTATTAATGAAATCAAAGTCAAGTTTGGACATCCTTTTATTTAGCAGTGTTAAGTAATGTACTTAGCAGTGGTTGAAAAAAGGCAACCAAATTTATTAGTAATGGTTGCAGCAGCATCCCTACAAGGGCGAAGTAAAGCATTTGGTACGTTTTAGTTTGGAAAGGGAGAAAACCAACTTAAAGGAATGGGGTACATGAGATAAGTTTATAAAACTATACAGTATGGAAAAAATAGAAAGATACCTGTCTGTTTCCTTTCATAATCCTATACTCTGAGGTCATTTAACAACAGATTTGCAGTGGTGGCATAAAGGAGGAGTATGGGGCAGATGACCAAGACCCCATTCAGTATGATGAGCAGGAAGGCTCCCAAATATAGCACATCTGGTCTGCAGCATTTTGAAGTAAGTAAAATGTTGTTTATTCGTAGCCTTTATATAACTCTAAATGGAAGGACATTCCCAAGTGGTTTACATATTAACATTATATCTATACTTTGAATATTGAAATCAAATTTAATACAATTTTAGAAACAATTCCAATAATAATAATAATAATAATAATAATAATAATAATAGCAGCCTCCTGAAACCTGGAGAAGCCAGAAACAAAACAATGTTGGTGCCTACCTGATCTCCAGAGGCAAGGAGCAAGAAGGGGAACCAGCACACCAAAGGCAAGATTGATTGATTGATTGCATTTATATACCACCCCAATATCCCAGAGGACTCTCTGGGTGGATTACAGACATTAAAACCCCAAATATAGTATCTGTATACAATTCTCTGTGCATAGTCTTGTCGGGCCATAGGAACATGTCATCTAGTGATCTTAGTGGCTATGCAGCTTGATAATGGAGAAGGTACTCTCATCTCCTGGTTCCAAGTTTTTAGGGCTCTCTGCACTAGTAACAAAACTTCGAACCTGGCCTGGTAATGAACAGACAATGCAGTTCCTTCAGCAAAATTTTACGTGCTGCTGATAATAGCCAAGTTGCTTCATTTCGTACTAGCTCTATCTTTCTGGAAAGCTGCTGAAATAAAGTTGGCTATCAAGGAGAAGGCATAGGAGAAGTGGAATGGTGCAACTGGAGTCCCCTTTTCACCATGTTATGGCTCTCTGAGCTGTATCTCTGGCCCAAAGAGCAAATCCAGCCTTCTGTGGTTTTCCAAACTGTCACCTTTCCTTTCCCTGATCCTCTGGCCACTCATCATGCAGGGCTTTTGCTCATTTTTGTCTCATAAGATGAGACTGAGGTGCTTCTCCTAGAGTTTAATAACTAGCTGTGAAAGGCTTGTGCTGGTATTTGGGGTCATTTTGGCCACATCTGCCTTTGTCATCCAGCTCCTGAGAGCCTTTCTGAAATTAAACACCAAAAGCCCTGAAGCAGAGAATACAGATCTGAGCCCAATGTGAATTGGCATGCTGAAGAATGGAGCTTATAGGGACTAGAGAAGGGCAGAAAATAAGGCATGTATGGTTCTCAACTTCTTTGCAAAATGAAGAAAAGTAGGGTGTAAATGTATTGTCCATCTGAGAGCAGTTCATTTGTCACTTGTCTTAATCAGATCTTACCTCCTCCTTTTTAGTTTTACTTCTGATAATCCTATTTTTCCACCCACCAAGGCTGAGCTAGAAAAAGTTTGTTCTGAACAAGACCAAAAAATCTGTTTAGAGTTTGGATGGTGCAAATTCTCTGAATACCCTTAAGAATTGCAAATAATTGGCAGATATTTTATATTTATTATTAGATTGAGGATGATTGCATTGTCCATCTTTGGAACTATTAGTAATGAACAGCAGCTGACTGCTGACCTGAAGCAGCAATCTGTATTTGACATTATCTGATCAAGACATGAGATCATATTTGTGCAAAACAAGGGACCATCAACTGAGCTACAGCTCCTTTATTTAAATCACTTCTCTTTGGGAGCACATCTCTTGCCCAGAGGCTCACATACGCTTGGAGCCCTTCCAAGCCTTTCGATTTTGGATCACATGTAATCTGATCTTTGTTTGCACCATGCTCCTTGTTCTTAGAGCTGAGTTGCACATAAATTCCATCTAGAGGGCAGCAGAATTTAAGACTCACCCACAGGTTGGCTATGCAGCCTCCATCTAGGGAAGAGCTTTCCATCGGTGAATTATAATTCTGCAATCTGAAATAGCAAGTCTAACAGGACTGCAATGTATTCTCAGAAAATGCAGGTGGCTTGATTGTCAGCAAGAGGAAATGGTAACTCTCACCCGGATTATATCAGAATATCAGGCAAATGCCCCTAAGAAATGTGTTGTTTTTATGTTGTGTCTGCTGCCTTGGAATCCCTTGTAGATGAAAAGGGGTTTATACATTTCAGAAATGAAAATACACAGCATCAACGAAATGCTCTCGTTCCTGAGGGTCAGTCTTCTGACACTGGCTGCCATCTAGGACAAGGGTCTGTTATTCGGTTTTCATAAATGGCAAGTAGCAAAATGATCCAGAGCTCAAGCCCACAGCTGCCTGCTGCTGCAACCACTAGGTGGACCTGCAAGAAGCACCCTCTGCTGGGGAGGAGCCCACCAGAGGGCAGTTCATCTGAGCCCCCTCAAACTGGAACTCTGTAGTATGCCCCAGAACCCTTTGTGACATGCCAGAGTCCCAGGGTAGATGTGTCATGTGATTTGAATTAATGGGAAGTGGAGTCGCTGAAAGCAGAAAGTTTGCAAGCTATTCCTGTATGTCATTCCCCTTCAGAAGAACCTAGTCCAAAGGTCCCAGCTAGCCCAGTGCCCTGTCTCGTTGTTCCCAAATGCCACGTATGATGCCTGCTAGGCCGGCAGGCCCCCATGTACACATACAGTTCTCTCTCACACAAACACCTGCGTGCCAGGCAGTTGCCCCCCCCCCCTGCCCCGCCCCGCTTCCAGGAGTCAATTTATACACATAGCCCTCACCACTAGATCTGGGTTTAAACCACCAGCAGCAGCAGGAGCTGCACTTACCGTCGCAGCAAGACATCTTGTTCTTGCAGCAAGAGCTTCAAACTGTTAAAACCTCTCCTCACACTCCCCACACGCTCTAGGAATGGACTCTATGACCACTGCCACAGAATAGCCTCGGTTAGAAATGCATGTCTTTTTGTAGTACAGTAACACCACCTCACTTTCCAAGACATACTCATCCCCCCTCCCACACAGAGCATATAAGAAAGAGAGATGGAGGTTGGTGTCCGAAAAATTGAGCTACTGCGTTTCGTTAAAGCCAGCCCAGTCTTTTTGCCTAACTACTATCACAGTATTTTCAGTGAAAACTCTAGATAACATAAATAGACAGCCTGCTGACAATAGCAGCAGCATATGGCATTCAATTACAGCATCAGCTGAATAGAGCCTCTGTGTTTATGTGGGAAGAGGCTGAAAAATTCCAGCCAACTTTTAATAAATCAGTTTTGCTCAGATTAGTTCATGTGCTATTTTAAAAAAAGCCAGATACTGCAATTCTGCAGCAGGAGATCAGGCCAAACCCAACGACAGCGTGATGTTTGGCAAGCTGATGGTTGTCAAACATCATCTCTGAGGCCAAGGCTCTGCTCTGCCCCACCCCCTTTCAGCTGGCATCGAAGGAACTGCTGGCTGTCTGCCCACCCAAAGTCACAACTGGACCTGGGGGGTGGGGGGAGGTGTACTGCAGGGAGGGCAGGAGGCATGCACTGGTTCCTGTCCGGTCTCCTCCCCTCCTCCGCCTCGCTGTCCTTTTGTCTACGCAGCCATTATGCAAGACATGAGGCATGTTAGTGGCAGAAATTACTCTTCGGACTGGAGGTTCATGAGCATCCGAGTTTGAAGTCTTAGGTGCCGTGGGGCTGATTGGGTTGTGTCACCACTGAAATGGCATTCTAACCAGCGTTTTGTTGATGAGTGCTCGTTTCCGGCATCTAGTATGTGTGTGAATGAATGTAATCAGATCATACCTATGAATTTTGTGTGTTCGTGCGGGGATATACGCCTCGCATGCAGATTGTCCATCAGACACATATAATGGAATACAAAGATAACAAAAACTGTATGTTCTTGGAATAATTGGAAGGGATTTACTTTAAGGGTGGACAAGTTTGTCAGTCTGGGAGCAGTATCCAGCAATCTCACTCCACACATTTAAATAAAGCCAGGCAGTGTTCCATCAAATCTTTGTCTTACATATGCAGCCACACATGAAGTTGATCAACATGTGATGTTTGGCTCTGTCCCACCACGTACAGCTACCACTAGTATGAACTCTTTTAATTATTATGTTTACATTTATACCTCACCTTTCTCTACTTGCAAGGAACCTAAAGTTTTCTACACTAGCCTTCACTTTATTATATTACATTAACCTGCTAATATAGGTTAAGCTCACAGTCAGGGATTGGGCCAAGATCACTTAGTGAATTTTATGGCCAAGTTGGGAGTAGAACCTGGATCTCCCAAGTCCAGCATTCTCACCACAGCACCCAGCTTTTTTCTGCCTAGATCCTACGGCCAATTTAAGTAGGAAGGAAGGAATTAACTTGGGAGGTGTGGCATTTCTTGTCTCTGTGCCTGGAACTTCTTTACGTGCCTTTCCCAGTCACGTTCATTCTTTTTGCTTTCATGTTCAGACTGAATGCCTGCATAGACATGTGCAGTACCTAGGGCCGTTCTGCTAATTATCCCACTTCAGGTTGGGGTGTGTGTGTGTATTATTGTGGCCTTCCCTCCCTGTCTGCCTTTTTTCATTCAGTATAAAGAAGGCCTCTTAAGCCTTCTCGGTCTGTTCACCAAGCTTGGCAGCTGCAGCAATATGGTCCTACAGCCTCTTCCAGGTGACGCTCCAGTACAACACACCCTAGATTCCCTTTAAGCTCACAAGACAATTCTATATTGCTGAGTAGAGATGCCTCCAGATTGGAAGGGTAGGGATTTTTGAGTGCCTGGGAAGCTGATTCAGTAGACTTAACAGCAATAGTCCACATGGGAACTGCAGCCGAATGAGTATTGGGTAAAACTTGTGTTTTGGGTGGTACCTTAACTTTCTTGTATCTTCCCATGTTTTATATCGCTAATTAAGCAAACCCTTAGGCACACATGTTGTAAGTTCATGCACAAGCATGCTCAAAACATTTTTAAAAGCCCTTCTAACAACGGACTATCCAAAATTCTGCACTAAATACACAATCGTATGCCAGTATAGACAGAAGAAAAATCTACAACTTCCAACCATGGCTAGTGGGGAAGCAAAACTCCAAAGCAAGCATTTGGTTTCTCACAGTAAAAACAGCTCTTGTGTAAGGAATGCAATTAGGGGACGGAACATCAAGACAATTAACTCTGGTGTTAACTAGTGCAAACTTAGGTTATTCACAATACCCTGGCTTAAATAGCTGGAAAGACAACCCTTTCTGTGGGGCTTATCTTGCTCTTTCTTGCTTACCTGAAAAACTTGATCCATAGCATATCCTTGCAACCCAGGCTACAGCACAGGGCATCAGCAAAATTCATGGCCTGGAAAGCTACACTGCATTGTTGCCATGCTCGGAAAATTAGTGTAGCAGTCAGGATTCCTCCGTCCAAAGCCAGTGCTTGATCTTCCAGTGGGACCACACCAACCCTCCTTGTGGAGGAGCTGAGGTGGCATTTTAGTTTTTTCCAGACTATTAAAAAGGTTCTGTAAGGGGAAGCAAAGTTGTTAATATGCAAGTTAAAGTCACTCAGCTATCGAAGCAGTAATTCCAAGTTGCTGTTGCTCCCAAGACCTATTTTTTTTTCCTGCCAAGAGCTGCCATGAAAAGCCTCAAACAGTACCATCTTGAGCCAAAAGTTCAGCCACCCACTTTGTCCATGAAATCACAGGCAATCCATCTTGCTTCAGACCTTCCCCTTTTTTGTTCCCTTGCTGCAACAAACTCCAATTTCAGGCTTCTCCATTGCTGGTGCAAACCAACCTGTAAAATGGATATCTAACTGCAGATTTCCTCCCCTGCGAGGTGTTGTTAGTAGCTGCAGTAAAGACATGTAAAGAAATTAGGAATGGCAACAAAGCGGATCTATGAATGACAGAGCAGGAAGAGGAGGATTAACCAGCTGCAGGTGCACATTTAGCGGGAGAAGGGACGTGCATTTGAACATCAGTATACACATCCATCGTCAACCCAGTACTGCAGACTCAGGAGAGTACAAATGCAGACAAATTCCATTCCTCTCCTGTGCCTGTCATATCAAGCAAAGCATGGGAAGGATTCTAAGATCCTGAAGATGTACCTGAGGGACATTTCCAAAACCATGCAGTATATTTTTACTTATTTATTTTGTTGGCTTTATATCCTGCCTTTTGATTTTCTAAAGAATGTAAAGTGGCCTACATCCTCCTCCTGCTCTCGATCTTATCCCCACAACAACAACCCTGTGAGGTAGGTTGGACTGACAGGCTGCGGCTGGCCCAAAGTCACCCAGTTGGCTCCATGGCCGAGTGGGAACTAGAACCCGAATCTCCTGAGTCCCAGTCCCATGATCTTAACAACTACACCACACTGGCTCTCTGTTTCCCTATAGGCCAGTGACCTGCCCTATTATTGTCATCACCTCTGCTTTTCTGAGCTATGGGGAGTTTTTCAGGGGTTGGTGTCTGCAGGGATTGCCAGCTTTTAATTCTGAGGAAGAGTTTTGTGCGGCATTGTAAAATCACTACCATGAAGGAATAGTCAGCCACAAAAATAGCTATTGTGTGGCACAGCTAGTCAGGAGTGTTGGAAGGGTCCTTGTACAAAAAGCTTGGGAGAAGAAATAGGGCGATGGACATGCTGGAAAAGTCTCAGCACTAGTGCTAGAAAAACCTTGTTGCTCGGGTACAGCCTAATTCCAGCAGGAAGCCTTTTTATACGTTTTCTTGTCATCGAGGGCCCAAAGGCCAGCTTGGGTAGAGCCATGTAGCATATTGGGCCTTTATTCCTGTTGATGGCCTGAGCTGCTTTAGTCACAGTGAGGTTTTCACATCACTGGCTACTGCTATGCCAAGATGCTAGTAGGTTTACCCCTCTTCACCGTACAGAGTCATGTAAACCAACTGTTTATCTTGCTGAGACCATAAATCATCTTCTATCATTTAGCAAAGGTTTGGGGTTTGTCTTGTATTCACAGAACAAATCCACAGAACTTCCCCTCTGTGCTGCGAACACCCAGTGCCGTTTGGTGGCAAAGTCATTCTGAGCTTGGCATAACCAGACAGGCCTTGTAGCTATTCGCACTCTGCTGGAAACAAGAATCAAACAATGCGATCTCATGTTCATTCGTAAGTGCTGCTGCTGTGATTCTAGGAAAAAGGAACTGAGCGCCCACTTTGCAAGCAGAAGTCCCCCATTCAGCTTCCAACATTTCCCTTTCAGACAGGACTGTTCAGCTGTTTTGGCTCTGAGGGCCACCTTGGGCAGTACCAGGGGCTGTACATGTACATACTCACAAAAATGCAGGGACATACATACATGTCTTATTAGCACTGGCAAGGAAACCACTCCTTTATCTTCAGTCTCTCAGCAGAAGGGGGGAAGAGGACTGGTGGACCACCCTAAATATTTCCTCTGGATCATAGTTTTTGTCCCCTTGCCTTTAAATAATCAGCCTGAGACCATGTAGCATTACTGCCAGTTAGAGTTTTCAGCATTAGTCTTTAAAAATTATAATAAAATTATTCCAGATATCAATAAAGGTGTATTTAAAATCAATCCAGAAAAAACAGTAACTCTGACCAGGTTATGTATTCGGGGTAGGATTCGAGCAAGATTCTCCCTGAATCTTCCACAAACTCAGTAACCAAGGCGAAAACCTATCAGCAAATCAACCAGAAACATTCCCATCAAGTTATTCCCAGCTGTTCAAACCTGCAAATCAAAGAAGGGAGAGAAATTGTGCTAAACAGGTTGGGCCGTCTTGCTTGCAAAAGAAGGAGGCTCACCCTTCTCTGCAGAGGCTGGAAAAAGATAAGTCTGTCATCAGTGGGGATTGGCAGGGATAGGCTGTTCACTCAGGTATATGTATGAGGTACATCAAAGTCAAGTGCTGAAGATGGAGAACATAGAAATGCAGGAGAAGAGCAGCCTGTATACATACAGCGCTGGTGTCATAGGTGCTGTTAGGGGGAGCCCACTAGGGCTCCCATTTTGCACCCTGAATCTCTGGGAGTCCATCTGCCCCACCACCCTGCTCTTTGTGGCCACTTGTCCAAATCACGGGGGCCTGAAGATCGCTGTTGCATCTAACGTCCCTGGATTAGCTGTTTTTTGGCCCACACGTGCTTCATCTCCTGTTGCCCCAACCCCCAAATCTTTCTGCCCGAGGTTTTTTCCTGAAATTGTTTGTATTCTGCACCCCCATCCAGTTATTGTATTCAATAAATTGTATATCATCCTTGACACAGCTTGGTCCATATTTTCCTAAGTGTCCTCACACCTGAAGTAAAGTTCCTTGGCTGGACCAGGCCTATATGGTTAGAACAGTGAGCTCTTGAAAACATCATCCCTTGTACAGCAAATAATGCCACTATAAATTATGGGGCAAAGAAGTTTGTATTCCAGCTTCTGAAAACACACACGCACTTTCTCGTCAAGGCCAATTGTTATTTTCATGTGCATTGCAATGCTGCCGGGCATGCCAGTTTAAAGATCAAGTACAATGTGGAGGCTCTTGTTTGTAATGTTTATGCTGAGTCCTCCTGGAGTGCCCTTATACCAAGAAACTCAATGCAGTTCTTTGAAGAGCTTGACATTATGTTCCATGCACATTTCAGCGATGGAGATCTCTCTCTCTCTCTCCCCTGGTGTCCAATGGCAATTCCCTTCACGGCCTGGAGCAGGGAGCAAAGCAGGCCGGCAATACTACAGTGTGTTTGGTAGTTGTCAGATGAGGAAACAGTAATACCACTTCCCCAAGTGCATCCTCAGAATGTGCATGATGTCCTGAACATTTTCTATGACTTGTAATCTAGTGGGCACAGGAAAACCTGCAGCTTGTCCATCGTTGCATACTTATTATTATTATTATTATTATTAGAACATTTCTATGCCGCCCCTTGCCGAAGCCTCGGGGCGGCTTACAACACAACATAATACAATACAATACAATACAAAAATGACAATATAAAATTAAAATTAATAATATAAAATAAATAAAAAATATAAACGATATAAAAGGAGTTAGAAAAGTTATAAAAGAAAAGAAAAGAAGTCGCCCTGGCCAGATAAATAAGTAAATATTGTTAACAATTAAAATGACGTTTAAATAAAAAGGTCTTCACCTGGCACCGAAAAACAAATAACGTCGGCGCCAGGCGGACCTCTCTGGGGAGCGCATTCCATAGATTGGGCGCCACCGCAGAGAAAGCCCTCCTCCGAGTACCTACCCTCCTAATTTCTTTCACGGAGGGTTCCCGGAGAAGGGCCTCTCCCGTCGATCTCAGGGGGCGGCTGGGCATATATGGATGTAAGCGCTCCTTCAGGTAACCAGGACCCAAGCCGTTTAGGGCTTTATAGGTCATCACCGACACCTTGAATTGGGCCCGGACTTCAATGGGAAGCCAGTGAAGCTGTCGGAGGACTGGAGTCATGTGAACATAACGCCCCGTCCCCGTCAGCAACCTGGTGGAACTTGAAGAAGAAGTTAATTGTACAGCCAAATAACTTTGTGGGGCAAAATTGTCCTCAAGGTTCCAATCGTATTATTTATTTCTTTTAAATTTCTTATATGCCATCTGATTATTATAAAATCTCAAGATGGTTTACATAAAAACCCCAAAATATAAATATATATTAAAACCATATTCTGACCGTAAAATAGTTAAAAAAACGCCTTAGTGCCAAGACCAGCTACAACTAATTAAAATACATTATTGATTAGAAATAAAGGTTTTGGTCTGGCAGTGGAATAAATAAAGCATTGGTACCGGACACAGCTCTCTGAGGAACGGGTTCCATAATCGGGGCACTATTGTATTTAATTGTACATATTTTGTGTGTCTCATGCTCACCATTTTGCAAGTATGACTCAAAGACCTGCCCCTGGGACATCGGAAGGGGCCACCTCTGCATGAAAAGCATGTGTTCTACCACTGCGATGATCATTTATGCCCATTATCAGTGGCCACGGCGCCATGTGTCTGTTGGGAGATCCAGGTTCTAGCCCCTACTCAGCCATGAAGCTTCCTGGCCCACTCACATGCTGGCTAGTCTTATGCTGTTTTTTGTGTGAGTAAAACGGAGAGGAGGCGATCTGTGAAAGCAACTTTGAATGCCTTGCAAGAGGGGAAAAAGATGGATAACGAATGTAAGGTAACAGCAACAACGGAAACGCCTATCTGGACCACCGCCTAGACTCCCTTTCTGCTGAGCAGACTCAGATGAGATCCATCTACTTTGTGAGGTGTGGCAAGAGGTCTCTGGTGCTGTTACCCCTTCCTTAAGAAATGTTTGCTCAGAGACGAACGAGAATTCTCTTTATCTATTCATGAGACTGTGCATTGATCATAATGCAGCTCTTTGCCCACAGCATTTGCAGGGAGTAGCCTAGCATGGCACAGAAACCCGGTTGCTCAATGGTATCAACGGACAGTTTTGACGGTGCTTCCCTATCACTCACCTACTGGCCCTGCCTGTTTTCCCAGCTGGGAATGCCTGTACTTGCCTAACCTGGCTGTTCCCAAGCTGTGTCTCTACCTCACTCTGATATGAAATTTTCTGGAGGTGGAGCAGAAGTAAAACAGACCTTTCCCCAGTTCACAGTTTCTCTGCAAAGGAAGAATGGGGAAGTTTTCATTCTGCCTTTTTTTCACTTGCCACATTTATAACACGGGGGTGGGGAGAAGCTTTTCTAGTCCTTGAAGGTACATTTGAAAGTACTTCATGTATTCCTATCATATGGAAGGGTTAACATCAAGGTTAGGCCCCTGCTGAAGACCCTCATCCCAGCAGGGGCCCACAGACAAGAGCACCTGGCGTTGCTCCACCTCTTCACCTTGGCAGCTTGCCTATTCACCTCCCTTTCATTGTGGCCCAGACAATGGAGGTGGTGAGGAGGAGGAGCAGGAGATGCCATGGACTTACATGCTGCGTGGCTTTCTGCCTGTCAAATAAGCAAATAGTAGTCATGATGACTCGCACATTGAGGAAGGAGCTCACTGAGTTTGTCTTGCTCAAGGGCCCTCAGGAACCTGGAGCTGGCACCTCCCACGGTCTTGGGAAAAAGACCGATGGTAGTTTCTCCAGCCTGTAGCCCTGCAGCCATGTTGGGCCAAAGTAACCAGCATCCTATGCGCATTTTGTTGGCTGGACTTGTTGGGAGTTGCAGTCCAGCTCATCTGGGGGACACCCATCTCTAAAATAAGCCCAAGGGCCAAATTCCATTTTGGGTAAACTTTTGGGAGGTTGCATTCCAGGGGTTAGTTGACCGAAGGCAAAGGGATTGTGACTAGCAGCAAAGGGGATGTGGCCAAAGTATCGACAATTTTGGCCAAAAGTTCTTGCCACTAGTAACTATACCTCTGTAGAGTCATTTCAACCTTTCAGAACGGGGTAGAGACTGAACAAAAGCCAGGAGGTCAGGAGAAAGGAGAACCAAGGGACTAGCTTCAGGGCTGAGGTTCTGCACTATTTTGTTGAATGGATTTTAAGTGAGGAAGCATCTGAATTTGCCAGTATATTGCCTTCCAGTTGTCCCAAACCTCTTGCGTTAGTGGGAAGCCAATTCTTGTGCAAATGCATGCACAGCTTCTGTGTTTTTTTTTTCCAAAGGAAAAGAATGGTTGTGAAAATTTTGGAGGCTGTTCCCGCAAAAATACAGCCAGTATAATGTTTTTCTCACACCGTTTTCTTCAAATACTTGCAAAAGGGTTTCATTGTCATAAATTACCACCAAGGTTCTGAGGGACAACTCCTGCAGAGTTAATAAGGGTTGCTGTAATTGTTCTGCTGGAATTGTTCCATCCCTTAATTCGTTCTTCTGACATGCCTGCATGTCCACACCCCCACCCTGCCACACCGCCACAACTGAAATTCAGTTCTAGTGCAAGCTCTGGAGGAAGAAGAATTGACAGGACAATCCAGTATGTATCTACTCAGAAGGAAGTCCCACTGAGGGGGTAATCGTCATGCTACTTCACATACTTGGTGTGCAGTGGATCCTCACCATTTGGTTACCAACCATGTAAGCGCAGAGGACCCCAGTCCAACTCAGGGCCACTGCATGCAGCTCAGGGGAATTCTATACCCACACCCCAAAATTCTCCCCTTCTTCCTCAGCACCAGCTCACAGCCCTCCTTTGGTAACCCTCGAATACGTGCATAAGTGCCAAGGCTTCACCCAACCAGGGAAGCCAGGAGGAAACTATTTAATTGGCCTATCTAGTCAGTGGATTGAAATATAATCTGATCCTGATACATTTCCACCCACAAGACAGGTCAGCTGGCTTAGAAACCACCTGGATACCTCTTCTGACACCTTCCAATTTGTTTACCAGTCGCCAAGTACCAAGGTTTTTACGCTGTACAGAAGCTAGGTTGATCTCAAATAGCTTAGTACCTCTCAGAGGTTTCCCTTGGGCTGCATCTCTCCCATTCCCCACTTTTCCAGAACCTGACTTCTACTTAATCTGTTTTCTTACTTCTTGTCTGCCCCAGGATTTCCAGAAAAGTCTTTCAAGCAGTGTGCAGAGGAGGGTTAGCGACTGGCAGTCCTTGGCTCAAATTAAACTTTCCTTGTCCCCTTCCTCTCTCCCATTCACATACACAAAGCGGAAGAGGAAGCAATTAGCAGAAAGGTAGTTATCCTTAGGGATGGACAGGTGGTGTTCCATCTGTGCCTCACAGATCGTCAGGAGTCTTTTCTTCCATTGTCTGCTTGTTGCCTGGATTAGATTTTTTAAAACCAGATTTTTGTTTTTGTGCTAATTTGCACTTGCACACATGGGCTAATGCAGTACTAGCGTATTAGTCCTCCTGTTGCCGCCGCCACGGTAAGAAACCAGCCTGCAGATACACATGATTCAGAAAAGCCAGTCACTTGAACCCCCTGCAAAATTCGATGGCGCCCTTAGCATGGATTACCCAATATGAAGGTTGGTCCTGATTTTCCCTCGATTCACCACATCTTGTCAGAACCCAAGTGCCCTTCCTGCTGATGTGGCAGTGTGCCAGCTCCTCCTCCTCTGCAACCAGATCTGAGCATGCCTGCATTCCAGACAGATCAGAGATGGATGCTTTTTATTTATGGCTCTTGCATAAGGGAGCATAACACAAGTCATTGCAAAAATAAAATAAAAAATATATACAAAGCATATGACCTGGATACATATTAATAAGGCCCAAGAGTCATTTAATATTGGAGGATTTTTATTTATTTTTTATTTGGTATGCAGAAGAGGAAAAAAAAACTGCAGAGGGACTACAAAAAATCTAGGAAAGGTAGCCTTTGAAAACAGATCCTCCTACAATGTTCTACAATGCCTGCTCTACTGAATACTTATATAATAACAGCCTTGTTGGCAGAACCAAAGAGAGCTGATCTTCCCAACCTAGAATTCCATGTGATCCTATGCTTATTTATGCAGAAGTACATCCCTGTGTTTTCCATAATATGTGTTTCCATAATATGCCTGTCAACTTTTAAAAATGAGAGCTGGGGACAGAAGAAGGGCAGGATGAAGACCATATGGTTTGGGGAGCTGGGGTTAATCCTTACCCCCACCTGCTGCTTTCCCAACCAAAATAGCAGCAGGTTACAGACGATCTCCTTTGACCCCCCTCCCAAAATGCCCCTCCTCATTTGGTGGCCCCCCTTCATATTTGGGCCTAGTTAGCTTTCCGAAACATCCTGCCAGCCACTTCCTGAGCCCACGTGGCTCTACGGGCCACAGCCGCTTCATGTTAAGGCAAGTGCTATGATGGAGTGTCTGGCAAAGTCTCCAGAACAGCCTAGAGGAGGAGGGGGCCGTGGCCACACCTGGCACAATTTGCCCCACCCCAGACTCTGCTGCCCAAGGTGGAAGGTTCAGCCCACATTCTGGGAAGGTCAGCCCTGCATTTCTGTCTCATGAGACTCTCTGGCAAGAAGCTTAGCTTGGCATACAAAATGGGGTAAAAAAAGCCTTTTAGCCTGAGGGCCACATTCCTTTTAAGTGAAACTCAAGAGCTGCATTCAAGTGGTGGGTGGGCCTGGAGCCCAATGGGGTGGCACCAGAATGCCAACAAACTTTGGCTTAAAGCTCTTACTCCCAGTAACTAATCCGCATTTCAAGTGGGGAACTACACAAAAGCCTGAAAGCCAAAAGATGCACAGTGGTTGGAGAAATGGGGGTGGGACCAGTTGGAGAAGTCCAGAAGGATGGCCTGTAGGCAAGCAAGATTTGGCTCCCAGGGCTGCAGTTCCACATCCATGACATACATGGAGGGTTCTTCCATTCTGACCTCCACAATTGCCCTGCCAGGTACATCAGCCTGGAAGAAAGCGACTGGTCCAGCATCACACAGGGAACTTCATAGTCCAACTGGAGGCTTATGTGCCGTCTCCCCAATTTAGCCGCGGTAGTCTATCCCTTGCATGCCGCTTGCCATCTTTCACTTCCCACAGCAAACTGGTGCAGATGCAGCCTTAAGGGGTGCCGCTTCTTCAGAGCTAAGTGCCTTTCATTTTGCTCTCAACCCTGCTATTATTTCCTGCTCCCCATTTACTCGTATGTACAGGATGTACTCTCTCAGATGAGTCCAATGCAGAGGCTTTCTCTGGATCACTGGGGGGCATTTGAACACATATGCACAAGAACAAAGCAGACGCTTTTGCTTTGAACCGGACATGTGACTATCCACTGAATAACAAAAGCCGGAAGTGTTAATATGCCCTTCCACCAAGTTGGAATTACATCAGTTGGCAAGATCACCTGAGGCTGGTAGAGCTTTGGCCTGCTGAGCAACATAGCCATTCCGAGTTTCTTTCTGAACCTATGTTAAGGATAGGGGTTCTATGCCTTGGATAACACCTCAAAGGTTCAGACTAAGATTCAGAGTGGATACGTCACTCCACCATACGGCGTTGGAGCCCTCAGCCACCACTGGACAACTAGGAGCCCACTGCCAGCCTGGGCAGTAACCAGGGTCCTTGAAACAAGGAACAAATAGAAAACGACATTAGGAAATGCTGCAGGAACTGTCTGTTGGACCTCTGCCCCACACTAGTTTGTTGGCTGAGTTGCAAGGATGTAGTAGTACCTCAGGGCTTGCGGCTATGCAGCAACAATTACATAATTCGCGACCCCCTTCAAGCGACTTTGTTCCTCCAGCAACACAGTAGCTTGCATTGTCAGATTCTTCCTGGGGCCAAGAAAGGAAGGAACACCCACACGGCAACATTTAGCATACTATCATACCAGCACACTCTTTTTCTGCCTCTCCAAGGCCCAGTTGTGCCTTCAGAGAGATGCCAATACAGCTTTTGCGCAGCACAGCAGGGCTCAGCCCTCAAAACCTTGGTTCTAAGGCCACAGGAGCTCAGACATGGGACTGCAAATATTCTTCCAACCCTAACAATATTGGGAGACCCTAGGATTGTACCATATATAATATATAACTTCAATCAGTAATATACCATTGAAATTCGAGTGGAAAATGGAGTGCTCAGACCTAGCCTAAAGCACTGACTCAGGCCAGTATCTGTTGCTGGGCTCTCCATTTCTAAGCCTAATTCAAGGGGCAGTATTTGACAGAGCACCTTTTCTGATACCTACCTGCTCATTCACTACCTTCCTCAGAGTGCTTCAGTGGGAAAACTAGAGGATGGAAACATGGGACAGGGCCTTTTTAGTGGTAGCCCCGCAATTGTGGAATGATCTTCCCTGAGAGCTCTGTGTGGCACCAATATTGTCATCTTTTAGGCTTCATGTTACGATTTCCCTCTATTCGCGGGCATTTGGTGGCTATAATGAGTGGTTTAATGCACCAGCTAGATTGTTATGATTGTCAGTGAAACTTTAGTTGTTTTCTGAGGTCCTGATAGTCTGTTGATCATTTTTGGTGTTTTAAATTGTATTAAATGTTTGTATGATTCAATTTCATGGTAAGTCGCTTTGTCTTATTTTTTGGAGAAAGTTGTTTAACAGCTCTTTACCACCCCCACAATAGTTTTCAGTTAATTACATTTCAAACCATTTTCTATCAAAAAAAATCATTTGATGCATATTTTGACTAAAATTCAAATTGATGCAGGAGCTGTGAACACATGCAAAAGTGACATAAACTAGAAAGAGACTGAGCTGTTACACTTGGAGTGTCAGAGTTCTCTGCTCCTGTTTTGGCTATTGCAAACTGCTGGGCTTTTGTTAGCTTGTAGTGAATTTCTGAGCACTTTGGAATTTTGCAACTGAGATCTTGCCTGATAATTAAGAAGGAGCTAATTGATGGCGTTGAAATGCAAATAGAGATGTTCTCTCTGACACCTTTTGTATTTTGCATAATTAAACTGGCAGTCACCAACAAATTAGAGCAAGGGTGTCAAACCTCTTTCAGCCAGGTGGCCAAATTCCATGTTGGAGAAGCTCTTGGGGGGGCACACGCCGGTGGTTGACAGTCAGAAGGGGTAGTCCCAAAAATACTGGAATAGTTTAGTTCCTACTAATAGTAACTAAGCCTTAGGAGAATGTCTCCTAAGCCTGTTTAGAATGGAGTAAAGTCTGCACCAAAGCCTGGAACCACTAAACAGTTGACGTTAGGGGGAAGCAGGGGGGACCAGCGGAAGAAGCAGGGCCAACGAAAGGGAAAGGGGCCATCAGGGGAAATGTGGAAGATTTGGCCCTTCGGTGGGCTGATTTGTCCCCACATTCAAAACTTCCTACTCCATCCATAAAGCACAGCTTTAAGATGCCATTCATTCCCTTTCCTCATCTGAGCATAGAGCTGGGTGGTTGAAATGGGTTTAGGAAGAACTGTGGTGTGGTGAAAGAGTGTTGGACTTGGGACTTGGTGGATCCAGGCTGTAGTCCCCATTCAGCCATTAAGCTCACTGGGTGACTTTAGGCCAGTCACTCACTTTCAGCCTAACCTCCCTCACAGGGCTCTTGTTGCAAGGATAAAATGGAGCAGCTTTTCACTACATATCAAAAAATGCAACATGCTTGTAGGAGGAAGGAGGGAAACATGTTTAATGACACCCCAGACTGATACAGACACAGGAGGGGTGAAAACATCAATTTTTCTGAACAGAGTAGTTTCTTAAGTACATTGCAGGGCTTTGAACCTTGATAGGTATACTTATCCTCTTTGTTTGCGGGCATAACAGGCACACTAGAGTTCTACTTTGTGTGCAGAAAGTCCTGGTCTGACTCTAACATTTACAGATAAAAGAATCTGTTTGCAGGTGATGGGAAAGACATTCATGGGTAGCTACTGCCTGTCAGAATGCATGTTGGCTCTCAATATTGTTTAATTCATGAAAAAAACACATGGCATCTTAGAAGTATACTGGTTTCTTGTTCCATAAGCAAGTTGTTGCATAGGTTGTCATTGTACAACCACATGGTTCTAGCTCTTATGAATCTGGAACAAGATATATGGACATCATACTACACAACAATATTCAATGCAGTCTTTCATTTAGGATATTCCCCTCCCCCCACAAATGTACACACATATCTCCCCGCCTTTACTTTTTCATATAATTCTAGGAGTGAGGCTGGAATGGCTGGGAGGCAAGGAGACAAATGGCAATTTCAACCCAGCACAGTAAAAAGAATGGTTGCCCAAAATGAAAGTGTATATGATTTTAGCTTTGTCAGCCTCCCTTTCCCCTCTGGGTGGTTGTGATACAGTTTCTAAGTCATCTGCTGTTCTCTGTTCAAAGCCTCCATCTCACTTTGAATGAAAGTTTTGGTTGTAGCTGTGCAGAATTTTGATGAGAAATGATCCAGGCACCCACTGCAACCACTCACAGTTCCAAAACATTTCTACACCTGAGAGTAGCACCTCGGTGCAACACACCACCCAAGGTGGTATGGACTGTCCTCATTTACCCTCACATAAGTTACCTTGTGACATAGGTTAGGCTGAGATTCCAGGACTGGCCCCAAGTCTTCCAGAAAGATCAGGGCTGAGTGCAGACTAGAATCTAGGTTTCCCCATGTTGGCTATTGGTACTGTTGTTTAATTCATGAGAAAAAAAGCATGTCATTTCAGAGGTCTACTGGTTTCTTGTTCAATAAGCAAGTTGCTGGATTGGTCACCAGTGTTCAACTACACTGGGCTCATACAGCAGTAGTGAAAATGGAAGGCAACATGCAGCAGGCAGAGATGCTCAGACTTTAGTTTTCTTGGTTTGTTGTTATTTAGGTAAATTGCTACTTTGTCTCCTATACAATTTAAAATCAATTTCATTTATTTAGGACAGAAGCTCTCCCAAAGTAGCTTAGAAGAATGAAATCACATATATTACAAAAATCATGAAGTGAGAAAGCAGCAGGAAAAATAATCAACACTCAAGAAACATCAGCTATAAAACATCTGGCCCAAATACTACTAATAAAATCTGCAGCCCAGTTAAACATAACCAGGGGAAAGCAAGATAAGACCAGAGAGTATTCGGGGCCTTCTTAAAACCTTGCAATATTGGGGCCAGTTGGAATATTGTCAGAAACAGGTTTGTTTGTTTGTTTTTAAAGAGTGCATAATGCAGCCAAAGTTAAACAGGTATTGAACTCTCATGTTGACCCTTTGAAAAAACACCCTTTGAGGGTCAGCTGGAGGTGTACGTTCAAAAGAACATTTATAGTATATTCTGACATATAGGAAATACATAGAGCAATTGTATTTCCAAAGGGACAACAAAGATGGAGTCTGTACAAGATGTTTTCATAACCTATCAGTTACGTACACAGTTTGGAGAGGGAGGGGGATCACTTAGGCAGTTTGCTAGAGGCACTGGAGGGTAAAACAATAGGGCTGAACAGACTACAAAAGAGAAGAACCTTCAGGACAGGTAAACCTTAGCATGTCTAAGGTGTGCCCCATAGGACAGGCCTTTCAGGACAGGGACATGGGAAGCAGGACCTGTAACATGGAACTGATCCTGAACTGATCAGGAACCCCATCTTAAGTCTAAGGGTTTTAGCAGGTTTTTAGCATATTATGGCCAAGTTTTTGTTCATTTTGTCATGTCACCACCAACAGGCCCACCATTTATAGTAGATTAGCGATGGTTTCAGATTCTCAGTGATCCAAGAATACTTCATCTAAAACATTATCCCCCCACCTTCCAAAAATAAAATGCTGATGGGGAACACTTGGGGAGAAACCAGGAATGTATTTTTGTGGACTAGTGAGTTTGATCTGGGTAATGACCACAAACTGCATGGCTGAATATATGCTTAGATGTACCCTATTTCTTTATTTGGAGCACAGTCCTGTGGGCCAGTTGATTTTGCCTAGATGACCATAGGGAAACCTGGAGTCCCAGCTCCAACCTTGGAAAAGTACCCTAAGGTCACAGGTGGGGCTCCAAATTCAGAGTGCCTTCTCTCCAGCTTCACAGCTAGTGTGGTTCTTTCTTTGCTGCTTGTGACCCCAAAGCTGCAAGTATGCAAGGGGGGCTGCTGTTGAAGATGTGGGGTGAGAAGGAGCAAGGCTCCATCAAGATGCAAGGAGTCCAGCAATGCCTCAGCCCTTCTTCTTCGTGAGCAGGGGGGAAACATTTAGATGGACAAAATTGTCAATGAAAGCGTTTTGGAGGGCAAGGGAAGTACAAAGGCGATCGTTGCCTCCACATTCCTCTCGCCCTCCATTAAAAGGTAAAGGTAAAGGTTTCCCCTTGACATTAAGTCCAGTCATGCCTGACTCTAGGGGGCGGTGCTCATCTCCGTTTCCTAGCCGAGGGAACCAGCATTTGTCTACAGACAGTTTCCGCGGTCATGTGGCCGGCATGACTAAACACCGAAGTGCACGAAATGCTGTAACCTGCCCACCAAAGTGGTACCTTTTTATCTACTTGCATTTGCATGCTTTCGAACTGCAAGGTTGGCAGGAGCTGGGACAGAGCAACTGGAACTCACCCCATTGTGCAGATTTGAACAGACGACCTTTCGATCAACCAGCCCAGCAGCACAGCAGTTTCAACCACTGCGCCACCTGCAGTCCTTGCCCTCCATTAGATGACCACAATTCTTAAGAGTTCAGAACAACATGGATGTTGGATGTTGACCTTGATGTCCACCATCCTGATATGCAAGCTTGCACCTGGGACTTGTTGGTGGGCCATAATGAGTTAAATGAAATAAAGGCAAATCAAAATAATGGCACAGGTCCTTCAGACTTTAAGCTCGCCAACCTTACAACAGGATTGTTGGATTTGTTCATGGTTTAGGCACTTGGTTTCAGCTGGATACCACATAAAGTTTCTAGACCTGATTGCTGTGGGGTTTCCATTCTCACTGTGGCTTTCCTTCCAACACATGTATTTCATTCAAATGCCTTTATTAAGGGGGAAAAGCTCTCTACAGCTAACGATCTTGCCTTTATGGACACCCACAATCCAGGGGAAGTGTTTCTTTCTTGATCATGTTTAGAAGGCTGTGGCGTTGAATTCCCAGATGCCAATGTGACTGTAAACAGAGCTAGCGCTGCCCCAGATATCACTGCTTATATAAATGCTACATTTCATCAAACATTCCCATCCGTGTCTGTGGAAGAAATGTTTAATTTTCCATAAGGGCCATGCTCTCTGATTTTTATTTTTTGTATGATTTTTGATGGCACAGAATCGATGCAGGTAGAGAATCGCTGGTCCAGTGTTTATAACAGAAAGAAAAGGCCTGACAAATAGAGAAACAAAGGTGCAATTCTATGTAGAGGGTTGGAATGCAAGCTGCTACGGGTGTAAAGATTCTTCAGTACTGTTGTGGCAGCAAAGCTACTGTTTAGCTATGCCTTCATCATAGCATTGATTTAATTTCCAAAACCCTGAGCTCCAGCCCTAGGTAGTTAGTAGTTGCTCCAGAATGGATTATCTGAGTTTTACCATGTAAACAGCTAAAGAGTTCAGAAGGAAAACTGATCCCACCCCCCTGCTGCCATGATAAATCTTCTTTAAACAATGTTAAGATTATCCCTGAGTGGCTTGGGACTTTATTTTTTAAGTCAGGAAAGAAGCAAAGTGAACTCATTCCATTTGCACTCTAACCATTAGGGATTTGCAACCAGCTTTGGATAAGACATGAAGCAACTCATGATATGAAGTGAGGTAGAGACTGAAAGCTATTACCCTCTCCACAGCTCCTTGAGTTTTACTGTTTGGGGCCGTTGTTTCTGCCACTGCTGAATTCAACCAGTTTCTTGAGCCTGAATGGTAAATTGACAGGTATATCACCCTTCCCATGCTAGTGCTTAGCAGGTAGGAATTCAATTTTACCTACACAGTAATTACCACTCACCAAGGAACTTTGGAAATAGAGGGAAAGATGTCAATGTACAACCCACATGTTCATAGCCAGTATGCTCCCTTATAAAGGCAAGGTAAAGCTAACATAAACCAATAAATATTGGCTCATATCCTCTATTTAAGCAGCACAAGAGCCAAACATTTCTGCAGGGCAATTTCTCCCTTGTCCTGCTCCCTAAGCCATGGCCACCTGCAGGTGTACATTTCAGGGAAAGGCCAGTATTTTTCATGAAAACTCTTTGTTTGCATGTCCAAATAGTTATTTTTACTCGCATCAAGAAACCCTGAGAGACAGTGGGAAGGCAGTAGCCTTTTAGATGTTGTTTAACTACAATGCCCATAATTCCCAAACCATTGGCTTAGGCTGATGGGAGTGAGGGCCACTGGTTCTTCATTCCTGCCTAAAAAGATTCATAAGGACACTATTTGAAAATCCTGGATAATTAAACCATAGTAGGTGCTTCAAACTACTTGTTATGCGGCTGTATGGAATACTCTGCATATTGGTTGATCTGGCACTCTGGTAAATGCAACATTCAAAGAATAATATTGGCAATGCATTAAATAAAAGGAAGGTGAAGGATGGCCTGTTTCTCAGCACTTCTGCACAAAATGCTTTCCAGAGGACCAATTAACTGATGGGCAATCTGTATACAGGGACTTCACTGGCGCCAACTCACTCCTGAAACTCAGGACGCCATCTAAACAAGACTTCCCTGCTGAACTGTTAATCTGTGATAGTTTTTGAAATGCAAGGGCCAAGAAAGCCACCCTTCTCCACAGGGTGGTTGGCAAAGGTAGAAAATGGCTGCTTTAATAATGCCGTGAATGGAGAGTTCTTCAGTCAGATATGCTTGAGGGAAGAGTTTCTCCCTTTGTAAGGGAAAATAGCAAACCGAAGACTGCAGCAGAAGTTGGGATTCAGATGTGTCCTTTTCAGTGCCTGGGAGGGCTACAGACTGACAGACAGTTCCATTCTTCTGCTTTACACAGTAGGGTCCTTGAACATCAGCTCCTATACAGATGCACAAAGCTTCATGAGTGTGGTGATTTAATTACAGTGAGTTGCAAACAAAAGATATGGGTGTTATTATGCACTTTTGAAAGGAGTTTGGTGGTGGTGGATGCAAGCCTGTGGTGGTGATTTGGCAAAGGCATCTTCTGTTGTGGCATGCATGCTAGGCAGGGCAAAATCTGTCGAGATTTGGAGGCTCCAATGTAAGTGGGACAGGGTATGCACTCTGGGTTTGGAATCTGAACTTTGAAGGAGCTTTCAGTGGTGCTGAATCCTATGAACTTGGATTCAGCTCCTTTGAAAATTGCCTTCAAAGCCAGATTGGACAGCCCACCCTTGTTCTCATTTTTTCACATCTGTATAAAATGTTTACATATTTTTGTGTATTCTTTTTAGTGCGCACGGTCCAGCTCACTGTTGCAGACATATACACTTAAAAATGATTTCCCAAAGAATGACACATTTTATACACTTTCTCACATCATATTTGGTGTGCATTTTTTAATCTCATGCGTTTTTGCATGCAACAGTTCTTTCAAGCTGCGTTATAAACTTTGGAACTGTGCACCCTAAACTTAACCCTATACTCTGTTCCAGTTTGGTCAGTGCAAAATTAGTAAGTAAACTGAAATGTGAATCCAATCAATTTCGCTAAGTAGTGGTTAGAATGGCTGGCTTGGAACTTGTAAGATGCAGGTTCTAGTCCCCACTCAGCCATGGAGCTCACGGGATGACTTTGGGCAGTCACAGACTCTCAGTCTAACCAACCTCAACCTAACCCAACAACCTTACAGGGTTGTTGCTATGAGGATAAAATGGAGAGAGCAATAACTTTGTGAACTGCCTTAGCTTCCTTGTAAGAGGAAGAAAGGCGGGATATAGAGTCAGTGAACTCATTACAATCTGTCACCCATCCATAGCGTAGATTCATCATTCCACTCTGGCCTCTAGGACAAGGAGTTTTCGCAGTTCTTAGCATGCTTCAAAGGGATGGCAGAGAAATCAGTGGCAACCTGAGGGCCTGGGACAGACTTTACTCTCTAGGCTGCCCATTTGATCCTGCAGGATGGGAAAGAGTATTAAAGGATTTGGGGCATTGTTTGAGCAGCAAGATCTACCAAAGACCACCCCAAGACCATTTGTTCGTTCGTTCATTCATTCATTTCCTTTAATACATATTTCTATAACATTAAGGTAAAATCCCTGAGCATTGACATTAATTTTGGTGCCTGGGATAAAGCAGGAATCTACTAGGACTGGTCCTACCAACAGGCAGTTTAAGGTGGCCACCTCAGAGAGCTGATGGGGGAGGCATGTGAAGAGCACAACTGCGTGATTCCATTTATTTTTCTTACACATATTTATTGCTGCCAGACAAAAGAAAAAGTATTGGAGGGATTTGGTGGCTCAGGTGCCAAAATGACCTAGCTGCTCTTGGGTGCTCTGCAGCTTGATCTGGGTGGAAATACCATTTTCTGCATCAGCTCAGGCAGCAAATTGTCTCAGGCCAGCCCTGGTGAACTTCTCTCCTCCCCACTCTCAGCATGAATGGGTGCCTGGTAGGGGTCAAACCCCAACAGGAGGTCATGGATGAGAGACTTTTGGAATTACTGCTCTTTTTTTACAACCTTATTCATCTGTCTCTCGCTCCGGCCCAAGAAACAGTTACATAGCGGTGGAACAGTAGATGCCAAACACCCTGCTTGCTCAGGGGCTTTCTTAGGGTCAGTGCTCAGAAGATTCAGAGCTCAGGCAAAATATAGAAAAAATGCATAATTATGCACATACTAATTTACACATTATCTAAAGTGTGTGTGTGTGAGTGAGAGAGAGAGAGGGAAGGGAGAATGAGAGAGAGTTCATGTGTCTTTAAGGGATTCTGTCTCCTTAGGACGCCCCTATTTGTTCTATTTGTTAAAATGGATGTACGGAAACAGGAGAGCAGGGAATTTGACTTCAGAAAAGATTCAAGTGTCAGAAGCGGCAGGAGGGGAAGCAAAAAGCCAGCTCATCCAGGGGGATTAGGCACAAGAGAAGTGCTCAGAGTCCCTGTACCTTCCTTTCAGCAAGTGCTCATGGAGAGCAGGGTTAGATGACCTCCCAGAGAAGTCATACTCCAAAGAAAAGATTCAGGTTCAGATATTTCTCTGGCACAGAAAACTAGTTGTGACCAGTGGTGAAATGGCCATTTTTGGAGTGCAGACACTCATCTTGTCAGTCCTTCTAGTTGTGCCCTCAAGGAGAGTTCAAAAACCCAGGCAACTGCATTAATTCATATAAACACACCAGTACTAGCATTTTGCTTCTCCCCCAGCAGCAGCCCTTTGATAAGCCAAATCCATTTGAATTGTCTGTTCAATACCAAGAGGCCCCCATAAGGTCTTTGCATTACAATAATGAAAACATCTGATTGTTGGAAAACTTTCCCCCAGCTACTGGCTTGGCCCAGGATTGAGCATGGGTTATCATGTTAATTGAACCCAACTGTGTTAATGAAGGTTTGGCTTGTTAACCTTGAACAACACATGAAGAGAACCCATGGTTTGTTGTTGGGTTATGAACTGTGGGTTGTTCTCTCAGTTGGATTCAGAGAACATGATAACCATGATTCAATTTTTAAACGCGTGTCATCACGCTGCCTAAACCCTGTGAGTCTCACAGCTCCGTTCAAAGGAAACATGGAAGTCTAAAGATGATGTCAGTATCCATGTTCCCCAAAAGGTGCCAGTGCTGCATTCCCATGTGCCCCAACTTCACTGCAGCACTGGCTATGACCCTGTTGTTGTGTTGTTTTATTGTCCTTCCATACAAACCCAAGACTTCCCCTAGTACCTACTGAAAATCTGGGAAAGATCGGAGTAGGCTCTGTTGACACAGGTGGACCTACAGCCTGAGTTGCTATGAGCCCTCTTCATAATGAGAAGATGGCTTGCTAGTTTTTAGGAGAACCTGTTTTAGAAATAAGTTGTGTCATGCTGATTTTTAACTCTGTCACCAGATCAATAGAAGCATCTTTATCGTCAAGTAGCCATGTTGGCTGGGGCAGATGGGAGTTGCAGTCCAACACCTGGAAGGCACCCATCTGGGAAGGCCTGTTCTAGTGCTTTGCTAATCTGGGAGCTTCAAGAAATGACTGGCCTTCCTTCCACTCTCTAGAGCTAGCACACACAATGTCAAACACTCGCACACACCCCAGCTTTTAAAGTCACATTTCATCACTAACACAAAAGATACATTATTCTCACAGCCTTCTCTCCAACAACCGTCTCTTGTTTTAAGATCAAAACTCAGTTGCCCAGCTTGGACATAAGAAATAGTACATGTATAAGGTAAACAGCCACCCTCTTCTTTTTGTCGGGCCTGCCTGTAAGGGGGAAGTCAGAAGTGTTTCTTTCCAATAAGCTACAATTTAGCATTGCATCTGAATCTTAGGCTGTGGTTAATCTTGTCTGTGGGTTACTGAAACAAGGCAACTTCATAAAGGCAACAGTACTGATAGCTGTCTATTAACTGGAACTGGAGAGGAAGGCCCTTGAAGCAGAGGACTCCGCTTTGTAAAACAGGAGACATTGCCGCCCAAGAACTGCCGTTTAAAAAATATATGTATTTTATTGCTTTTTATTGAAAGCAAAACAACTAAAATAAACAGAGCAAGCTGAAATAGACAAAGTTGCCAAGGGAATTCAATACAGATCCAACCTATACAATCAGCCCCAAAATGTGTCCTGTTGCCTGTCTTCCAACACTCCTTGAAATTGTAACATAAAAGAAATCTTTTATGCAACAACAAATCCTCCAGTCAAAGAACTGCCATTTTAATTTTCTATAATGCTACTGACATGAGGATGGTCCCCTGACAACTCACACACTATATTAGAGGGACGCTACAGGACAAATGGCGAGAAGGTTATTAAGGTTCAAAAGGTACTGTAATTTTCCCAGGTCCAAAAGCCAAGATAGTTTCTTGGATAAGGCCTTATTGCATTCCGCTTATTAAGAAAACTACTGTGCCTTGTAGCTGCTTTCTCCAAGCATATTTCTTAGATAAGAACTGCTTTTGGCTTTGAGAAATGAAAGTGTTTGCTTTACTAAAGCACCTTCCTACCTCACCTGTCTCCAAGGAAGACAGGTTAGAGTTTTTGTGTTCTGACAGCCTTGGAAATAGAGGGAAAGAGGAAATTTGGGCTGCAATCCTATGCAAGATCAGACGGAAAAAGGCCTACAATTCCCAGCAAGTTCCAGACACGTTCTGCCTAACCTTGCCTAGCACTGCATCATAAAAGCTGGGCAGTACCAATTTTTAAAAGGATGTGTTATTTTTGAAGTTGTGGATGACCAGCACCATCTTAGAGGAGCATTTGCACTCTGATCGCATTCAGTAGGTGTCAGGATATGGCTCACACATGCTTGATTTGTCCCAAACTAAGGAAGTGTTAATTGCTGTTCTAACCCTAACCCTTAAGCTACCTCCAAATCCGAGACTTTTTCAAGTGTATGAAGAATGTGATTCTGCAGACCAACTTTGTCGCAGCTTGTTGTGTGCTGGAGGGAGGTACTGTTAGGGAGATCAGGCTCCACATCTTGACATTTGTTCTATCTTCAGACTTTTTCTTGCAATTAAGATTAATTAAATTCTGTGTATACCAAATTTTAGCTTCCTTTGTGTTGGGGAAGTACCTTTGGCACCCTCATTTAGTGAAACTCAGGTGTTGTTTATATATGTTTGTGGAAATGTGTTGTCAATTTAGCATCTGTCCTTCCATATTGTGTTTAGCTCTCTTGAGTATCTTTGAATAACAACATTGGAACTAGCACAGGAAATTGCGTGGTCCAGCCCAGGGGTCCCCATCGTGGTACTCCTCCAATGCTGTCCACAAGGAAGGTCCCCCAAATTAAAAAAAAAATGTTTGTACAATCTCCCCTTTGAAAATATCCACACATGGACTTATATGAAGTGCATACGTCTTTCTGGTAAATATATGCCTTGACAAAAGTGTTCCAAATAAGTATTTTCTAGTTATTTATCTTGATTTTTAGATATCGTCCCATTCTCGTAGGTTCTGGGTGGTTTACAAGAAATTAAAACCAACAATTTGAATTTAAACTAAAAAGAATCCTATTGAATAAAACTAATTTGGGATGGCTTGTCGGAAGAGATACATCTTTTACTTCCTCTTGAAAGTTACATTCTGGGATATGTGATGTGTCTCTCACAGCAGGCCCTTCCGTCGTTGAGGTGTAACCACTGAGAAAGCCCTGTTTGAATTGGTTGTTATAGGTCACCTTTTCAAAAACTTGAAAGTGTTTATCTTTCCAGTGTTGTATTATCATTCTTTTAGCTGTCGAAAGACTCAGAAAATCTACTTCCCCTTCCATTGGTTAATTTCCATGAAGCAGGTCAATAATTTAAAAGACCATGCACATCACTGATTATTAAAGACGGTTCCAGTACAAAAATCATCCATGTAATAACCTCCTTTAGCGGGCAGCTGGTGGACATTGCTGAAATGTTTAAACAAACCTTAGCTAAGTTGGACTGCCAACAATTACCCAGACTACTCAAACACTTATCAAAGAAACCTTGTGATTGTCTGAGAGACACAGATCAGCCTAAGATCCATAAGTGTGGCAGATAGATGCCAAAGTGGTAATCCATTGTTCAGATATTTTGCAGTGGGGCCCACAGTAGTTTCTCAGATCTTAAATCTGCTGAAAAGGATCGGGGACTGCTTCAGCCCCTTGGACCTCTGGAAGCTGAGTCCCTTTATTCTTCCATTGCTAGACTTTAAACTCCCTTTTTCTTGCCCATACAGTTCAACTGTTTAGAGGGAGAAGCTGCACCATATAAAATTCCCCCTTGTACTTTTTGGTATAATAATAGCTGAGCGTGCAGGCTCTGATTTTGGTAACACCCACATAAGAAATTCTGCCTAATGCTTAAAATTAATTCTGATCAATGTGGCTTTTAACAGTTCTAGATTCTTCAGTCTTTGGAGTCCCCCCCCCCCCACAAGGGAAATCTGTTTCTAATTTTATTCTATAAGTTGGCATTAAAAAAAACCCCTTACTTTTAAGAAAGGCATTTGGGCCCTGAACATTCACTCTACTAAATGTGGGGTTTTATCTGTCTTCTGAAATTGGATCCCTCTTTTTATTCTCCCATTTTGAACAGCTGTTTGAATGTTTTAGGGGTTATACCATTAAGATGGGTTTGAAATGGTTGTTTATTGTATTCTGTTGTTAGTGGCCACCTGAATCAGATGTCTAACGTTTTAAATAAGTATACAAGGTATATTGCTTTTCTGTTTCTGGCTTTCTCTCTGTTAGATATCCAAGGAAAGAATTCTGTTATTATCTGTGCTGCCCAATAGCCAGCACTCTCTGGGCCATTCACAAAAATTAAACCCCTACAAAACCACTCTGATGAACCCATCTTAAATTTAAAAATACATGTTTATTACTATGTCCTATGCTGATGTTTTCATCTTAGAAGGACAAGGGCCCTTTTTCTTCAGGATCAAGGGCCATGCAAATACAAGAGATAGGCCGGGGGAGCCATTAAAATTGTATCTTGGTTTTTTTATATTTATTCTTCGTTTCAGGCAGGCCCTGCCTCACATGACATTATTTGCTACCAAATGCATCCAGTTGTAGAGTGACTGTCCGTGCAAGCCTATAGAAATTTACTCAGAAGTAAGCCCCACTGAGTTCCAAGGACCTTACTCAGAGACATGTGGATATAATATTGCAGCCAATGTAACCTCACCTTTGAGGATCTGCTTACACAAGGTTGTTGCTGCTGCTGCTATTATTATTATTATTTTCACTGCTATTTAAAAAAGATTTTTACATTTTGCAATGCAACAGGTGAGCCTTTTCCAGGCTTGCAGACAATGGAGTGATGGGGAGAATAAAGCTACACCTGTTGCAATTCTGCCTGGTGATGCAGCTGTTCCTGAACTAAGTAGATCCTTGCCAAAAAGCGAGGGAGGAGGGAGCGAAGGAGTGACATACTCTTTCCAGTGAATGTTTGTAGCAAAAAATAAATATTCATCTCTTTTCTATATATATATAGAAATATATATATATAAATTTGGCAAGCAACCTAAGTCACTCTTGCTCCGCTCCTGCCCCACCCCTAGTTTCCCCCACCCCTCCAAAAAACCCCCCCAAAAAAGAGCCAAGAAAAAAATCGGTTCTGCAATTTCCTCGTGGCATTATGGGATGAAACAAGATGTAGGTAGAGAACAGCGAAAGGAGAACGCTACGTCGCTGTGGGCCGAGGCTCTGCGGCAGCCAATGGGGGCGCGGCGCGGCTGAGCTGCTGCAAGGGGAGGGGCGCCTATTTCAGCCCAGGGGGGGACGGGGCAGCCCGCCAGAGAAGGCTCGCTGGGGGGAAAGAGCGGAGGGGCTGCCGCTGCTGCTGCCGCTGCGACTACGCTGAGTAAGCGTGCGACGCTCCCGCCGCCCTTTGCTGATCGCCAGCACCGAGCACCATTTTTCGCCGTTCCTTTTTCCTTTGGCACCGGGCAGTAGGCGAGAGGCCCGGGCTTTGGGGCTGGGGGTGCCCTTGCAACCTTGCTTTGGTTGGAGGAAGGGGGGAGAACCCTTAATTCTTATTTTTTTAAAAAAAGTGTTGAAGGTAAGTGCGGGGTGGATGGGGCGGGGCGGGGCGGGTGCCGATGGATGGCGATCGCGTTGCAATTGCGTTGCAGTTGCGTGGCGTTTGCATGCCGTGCAAAACGCCTTTGGGCGAGACGGGGTTGGTGTGCAGGTGGGCTTGCACAGGGGTGGGGGAGAACCGGGTACGATCGGTGGGGGAGTGGGTCCCAAGGGGAGGTGGGTCAGCCCCGCTTTCTCTCCTTTCCCCCCCGTTTTTTGTTCGGGCTTAGCCCACGCCCCTTGCCTTTTGCACTTTTAAAAAACGCGCACACCCACTCCGCGATCGTATGCACGTCTACTCGGAAGTAAGCTCCATTGCGTTTCATGGGGTTTACTCGCAGGCAAGTGTGTATCGGATGGTAGCGTAGAAGTACGTTCGCTCCCCCCCTCCACGCCCCCAAGGGCCCTTCCAGTGGGTGTTGAATCCAGTTTGGTTGCACTGAACCTCAACTATTATTTTCCCCACCACCACCCTTGCGTGGTGGGGTGGAGAGGAGGACAGTGTCTAGCCCCCCCCCCCCCCCGCCCCGTTTCTTGCCTTGGCTTCCCTGTTCACCTCTGCACCAATCGTAGCTTTGGGATGGGAGGGGGCGAGATGCAGCAGATCCTTAAATTTTCCCTTCTGGATTGTAGGTGTTAACTTTCCCCTGCTTCTATTTGCCCTGGCAGAAATGCAGAGAAATCTTTGCTTCTTTTATTCCTCTCCCTCAATCACCACTTGGATACAAGGTCAATCCTGAAATCTCCAGGCTAGAGATCCTTTGGGGTGCTTCCCAGGGTGCCCTGTCTCACCTTTGATTTCAAACAGTTGGGAGAAAGGGAGCATCTTTCCTGCCTCCTCCTCTGCTTGCAGACCTCTTTGAAAGAGCAGTGTACATTTTGGGGGGGGGGACAGCTCCCCCAGAGGTTGCCTCATTGTGTGGCGAAGGGTGGAGCGGGACTTGAGCTTTTCTGTGTTGCAGCGTGGGGTTGCAGCAGGGCAGATCAGACTCGCTTTCACCTTCGCTATCCTTTGTGATCCGCTGGCAGCCGTGTCCCTGCCAGCCAGTGTAACATGGGATCCAGCGTGGATCCTTCTAGAGGAGAGCGGGAGGGGAGGGTGGCTTGGGTTGGCCATCGCCAGGCCTTTTTGAGCAAGTGAGAGGTTGTTGCCTCTCCTAGACCTGCAGGTGGAGCTGCTCTTGGGCAGGATCCAAGAATCAGAGAGCAAGTGTGGTGTTGGGGGAGAGGTGCAAGTGGGAAGCTCCCAGAGCACTTCTGGCTCCCTTAAAAAGAAGAAGAAAGGGAAGGGAACCTTGTGCTGGGGCGGCCCTCGCCCGCCTGGGGGTTGCATCTTGTCTAAATGAGGAAGGGAACCTCCTTTTCCTGGGAGTGTAAAATGGGCTGGGGTAAAGTGATTGTAAACAAACCGGTTCAGGTTTCCTAGTTGCTGGTTCAGCAGGCGGTAGCTCGCCCTTTGCTCAGGAACCACAGCTGCAGCCAGCTGGGGGATGCTGGGAGGGCACAAGGTTGTGGATTGTTAACCCCCCTTTTAGAAATACCTGTTCCAGGTAGTGATTTTTCCCCATTAGCACTTGCTTTGCAGCTCGGCTGTTGGCTTATGCCAGCACAGTCTCTTAGTGCGCTGTGTGTGATGAGGCTGTTGTGTCTTACAAGGTCAGGAAGGGTAGGGGCATGGCTGGAAGTTTCCCCACCACATGCTTGCGGCTGCCCTGTCCTGGAGGCCAGGCCTCTGTCAGACTACCTGGCCAAATACATGGTGCATCCAACCCACTGGCTTGCAGAACTAGGCCTGTGGTAGCCCCCTTTATGTTCACTGGCACAAGGGACCCATGTTGGAAGCGCTAACGCTGAAGCCCCTCATAGGGAAGGCTCTGTGGGGCGGCTGTGGAGTGCCCCGCTGAAACGTCATGGCCGTGTGTCTGTTACGAGCTTTTTGTTTTGGTATCCCAAAGGCCAAATAAAGGACTGACAACTCACTCGAGAAAGCATATAAATCCCACCGACTTCCATTTATAGTTGCGGTAGGATTAAGCTCAAGGGTGTCAATTTCAAGCGAAAGTGGCGAACCCTGATGGAAAGTGATGGGTGTGGCCCCGGGACTTCTGCTGGCTTGGTTTGCATTCTGGAAGCCCTTGCTTTTTGGCAAGAATAATTTTCAGGGCAAGGTCCGTGGCGCGGTGCTTCGCATACCTGTTTCCTAGGTTCATCTGGTAGGGCTGGCCCCCTGCTGCAACTCTAGAGAGAGACAGCCTGACTACTAATCTACTAATGTGTCTGTGTAAGGCAGTAGAAGCCATCACTACTTTGACGGAAGGGAAAAAAGATGTCTCCAGATACCCCATTAGGGTGTCTTCTAATGGTCTGCCCTTCTCTGTCCAGGATTTTGTTTGTTCTGTGTGCTAGAATGTGGTAGGATATTGCAGCAGCTGTTGTTGTGTTTCACCCATGGGAAACGCCTCTGTTGGCACCACCTGCAAAATGGGACCAGTTAGAGACCAAGGGGTGACTGCTGGTCAGAGCCCATCTTTGAATCGCGGGCAAAAAGTCTTGGAGCCAGGCCTTGAAGCTGTGAAGCTAGGCCTCTTGTCCCTCACGAACCACCGTGGTTCTCCAGCAGGTACCCCTTCTAGCTGTGGAATTGAAGGGCAAATAATTTACTTGTTTTGTCTCAGAATAGTAATGACAGAGTAGCTTCCAAGGGTTTTGCTGCAAACTGACTAGGGTTTTCCTCTCCCCCAGGTTCCCCGTAACTGTAGCAGCCTTTGATGCAAATGATGGTCCGAATTGTACTTTTTAACTAAAGGACTGTGGCCAAGGTGTGCATAATTGTAACCTTGACCGTGGCTATTATGTAACGGCCCCTTCCCTCCTCTTGCAAAGCATCTCTAATTGCTGTAACAAAGCTACTCCTTCTCTTGCTCATTGGCACGGTGCCAAGAGACAGGAATGGCTTGCAGTATTCAACTTCTCCTCCCTGTTCCCACTCCACCCCTGAGGAACTCCCCTTTTTAATGGGACTGGGTTTGGCTGGCTTGCAGGACACGTTGGGCTGCCTGCCCCTGGACGACCATGGGCAGGTGGTAGCAGAAGAACTAGAGAAGCAGCTCTTCTCCGCTCCTCTCACCGTTGGATGGCTTGAGGTGGCTCAAGGTGACTCCCATAAGGGCTGGTCTGGCTGATCTGGAAAGACGCCTGCTACCAACCTTTGCTCACCGAGGAGCTTGGTGCGCTTGAAAGATGGACACATTTCTTCCAGCCTAAATTTTTGTGGACTTTTTTTTTATCCTATCAGATGTGCAAATGTCAGAATTCCTTAATATATTGATCCTTTTAATTGGTGGTGTTTAGGACAGAACCTGGAACCATCTGTATACAAAGCAGGTATTTGAACTCAGAGCTCTGTTTCCTTCCATGGAAAGAAAACGTCCTGCATCTCCCAGTCTTCCCCAAAAAGCTGTGGAATGCTGGGAGTTACAGGACATTTTTCCGGCCTAAACCTGCATAGGATTGTGCCTTTAGTTGTTAAGGGCTTGCGAAAACTGTAATTCTGAGATAGATTGAGAAAATTGTGGCAGGAATTATAGCAACTTTCCCGAACTGACTGCCTGTGAGATTGTGTGGACTTCCATTATCCACTATCACCCTGGTCAGTGAATTACGCTCCTGGAAGTGGGAGTCCAGCACATCTGAATGGGAAATCTGCCTTGCAGAAAGTGTGTTCAGGATTCCTATGGAACAGCTGCCCCCTCCGCCCTGTGCCCTCCAGATGTTTTGGGCTGCAACTCCTAGGTTTCCTGATCCTTGGCCATACTTGCTGGGGCTGATGGGAGTGGAAATTTTAAAAAAATCTGGAAGGTATCAGGTTGGATGAAGTTGCTATATGGAGATTCAGGTGGATAAGGTCCATGGGGAAGAACTTCACAGCATTCCTCGTAAGCCATTCAGAGACTTTTTTTTAGTAATGGACAGCTTAGAAAAACTTTAAATAAATAAAAATTGGAGAATGTTGGGGTGGTGCTTCCTGAGTAAATATTGGGGCTTGATGCATGCTTGCATATGTGACAGGCAAGTGCCCCCCACTGCAAATCAAAACTAGTTTCTTTCTAAATGTGAAGTTGCTTTATTTATTAGTTTTATATCTCACCTTTTTTTAAGAACTCAAAGCAGCTTACCTAATTCTCCTCCTATTCTCAGTCTTCTTCCACAACAACAACAACAACAACCCTGTAAAGTTGGGCTGCAAGTCTGTGAATAGCCCAAAGTCACTTAGTTGGCTCCATGGCTGAGCGGGGAATAGAACCCAGATCGCCTGTGTCTCAGGCCTGCACCCTTAACCGCTACTGGCTCTCCTTTATTCTCTGTGCTGCTGAAAAACTTTGAAACATGTTGATCACCAGCATGAAATACTTGCTGGTCCATGCTGGCTTGGTGCTTTCCTGTGAGTAAAGCCCAGAAGCAATTATGACCTTTGTGTGATGCGTTACAAATGACATTCATCAATGTTCTTTAGCAGGGAGGTGGCATTTAAATCAGGGTCGGGGACTACAGCTTTCCTACAACTCCCATCAGCCCCGGCTAGGATAGGCTATAATGAACGTTGATGGAAGTTGTGATCCAGCAACAGCTGATATGAAGTATGTGGACTGGTTACTGCTGTTGTGGTTTCTGCCCTCTAAAGTCCTGGGAAAAGCAGCTCAGCGCATACATCAGAAATGGACTTCTGGGCTCCACCACCACCAGCACAAAAGTGTTATTCCTCATTTATTGTGGGGACAGCCATATTGTTCTGCTGAGTCGGAAAGGGGTGCTTAAACTTGTAATGTGGCCGTGTTCAGAAAGACAGCTCCAGCTCCGCAGAAGCTGCTTCCATCAGTTGAGCCCTTCGTAATCTTGCAGCATCCCTGAGAACAGCTGAAAGAGATGTCTGTCTTCACAATGTGTGCGAATGATTGGTTGTGCATGGCTGTGAACTGCCACTTACAAAGCACACTTCCATATGGCCAAGTTATTTAAGTGGGCAGTGGTTCTGCCTGGGTGTGGAAAGCTGTTGGGACTGCAGGTTTTTGGCAGCCGTGGGTGAATTCCTTCACCTAATGGTGGCTTCAAGCCCTTGGAAGCAGATGGGAGGAATCCGAGTCCCATTGATGACATTGCAAGCACAACACTCTGGGAAGTAGAGGCGTCTGCCTGGAGCAGCTTGCAGTCTAGAATTCCCTGTAGGAGAAGGAAATTGGGGGCAAGATTAGGGGGAGAAATTCATGCATCTGTTTCCATATTTAGACAAGTGAGGACCAAGGGGTCACCTCAGTCCAAAATGCGAGTGTTGAGAAAAGAATGGTATATTTAATGCATTTATTTCCCAGCATTCTCCCATTTACATGGAATCCAGTGCAGCATACAGCATCTTCCTCCTGATCTTTTCTCCTCCTAGCCACCCTATGAGGCAGGTTAGACTGAGGGCCACGGACTGGCCCAAAGCCGTGTGATGAGATCCATGGCTGAGTGGGGTCCAGATCCTGGATCTCAAGTCTCAGGCCAACATTGAACACTACACCATACTGGAAGGACGTCATCCTGCAGTTGTTCTGGGAAGCAGTTGCCGCCATAAGAGAGGCAGCAAGGGGCAGAGAGTGGAGGCATTTCAGCTCCCTGCCAGAGGAGGCCCAGTGGGCACCGCCTTGTCTTTCACCAGCAGCCCACAACCGTTTTAGTCAGCCCTTGAAGCTTGTCTGTTGTCGAATGGGCTGTTCATGGGTCGATTCTTTTATTCTCTTTTGGATTTACTAAAACATAAAGGACAATTAAAATGTGGCGATGTGGTTTTTAAATTTTTGCTGTCCATCTTGAGCCCCAGTAAAATAATAATAGAAATTTGAGGGAATGCGGCTGGGTGAGCAAAAACTACCGCTGGAGTTGGAGGTAAATATGAAAGGAAAGGGGTGTGGGTAGGAAGGGCTCTTAAAGCACAAACCAGGTGCTTGGATGGGATCCAGATATGGATAGTAAGCCAGGTTAGGACTACAGGAGATGGTGCTATAGAACTAAAATAGATTCTGTGGTTCTCCAGATGTTAAGAAGAGTCATGCCAGATCCGGACGAAGGGTCCGTCTATTTCAGTTCTGTTCACACAGTGGCCATCTAGCCACGCGCATGGGACTGGGTGTTCCTCAGTGGCAGTTTTCCACTCTCTGGAGCTTCCCAGATGTTGTTGAAATACGGCTCCTACATTGGCTGTGCAAGCTAGGGCCACTGGGAGTCACAGTCCAATAATATCTGGAAAGCACGCATTCTCCACCCGTTAAGGAAGGTTGACTTAAAGCTCAGATGTTCATCCCCTTTGCAGTCTGCAGGGGCTTTAATTTGAAGACTGCATGTATCTGTCTGTGTGGTCCTCCCTTTCCTCTGCTAGATTTCATTTCTCAATTCACATTTCTATCAGATGATGGGAGCTGCGTCCAAAAGTTGTAGCCTGGCACTTCTGGAGCTCCTTAGCACACTCAAGAGGCTTGCCATGGAGGGAGGTGCTGTAGAAACTTGGTTTTAAACAGAAAGGAAGTTCACGCCTAAGCCAACAAAGTGATCTTTCTTCGGTTGCCCCCCATGAGAGATGGCGTGCGTGTTTTGTAGGGGCGTTTGTGCCCTGCCAAAAGCACGTGCCACTCTTGCGTGTCAACTGCCAGTGCATTACAGAGTGGGGAGCAGCTGCTTTCCCCCTTGGCGCCTTCTCTTCCCACATGCAGGAAACCTCTGCCCCCTTTTCAGTGGGGCAACTTTTCAGACATGCCAGCATTCATTTGCAGCCCGCAGCGGTACAGTCCTGGAATGTCTTTGCAGTTCGGTTTGGCTGGGCACGGAGATGGGCCCTAGTTCGAAGCCAAGCAGAAATAACTCTCTTGTTCTGAAAGCCGCTAGCTTGGCAAAGCTCGGCACGTGAATGCCGATGTGGGCTGGACTCCAAGGATGATGGGTCATGTTGATGTGACATCTGGGCTTGGCTGTAGTTGCAGCACTGATGACTAAAGTCTTGCCACCGCCTTCACCCATCGATCAAACTTGATATGATGGTTTTGCAAAGTAGCTTGGAATGGGATTATTCATTTCTTTATTTGAAGTGGGTTCTGTCACCCTCTGCAGCAAGATTCCCTGGATCAGTGATGTGCAGTCAGTCACCCTTCCTGCAGGTGAACGGACAAGGAATGCAAGGAGAGGAGGATTGCGTGGGAAGAGCAGGGCTGATACAATGGCCCTGTTACCTCTTCCCGTCCCCCTTTCCACATCCTGCGAGTCGTGCCTGTTCAGGTGGAGGGGCTTGGCTTTGCAGACTGCACCGTGTATCCATTCTTGCTTTTCAAATTACCTCTGGGGCTTCTCTCCCATCACTGTGCCTCTGTCGTTTTGAGTCTGAAAACCTGCTTCGATGCTAGAGGCTCCCATGAAGTGCTTGGGCTGGGTGGATGAGGAGAACTTGGGGATTTCTTGTTCTTGCTACAGTTTGTGCCTGAAATTTGGGGCTCCTAGGAACCTGCTGTCATTTGAACAGAAAGTTGTACACATGAGAGCTTGAGGAGAACTTATGCTCAGGAGCATCTTTCCATTCGAGTGCTTGTGGCCCACTGGCTGCGCCTTCATACCTCACTTGGTCAAGTTCTCTGGTTGGTCTACAGAAAAGGGTGTACATGCGATAGAAGAAATGGCTGCTAGTCTTTCAGTCTATTACTGGCAGATTGCCTACAGCTGGACTGGGGAACCTGAGACCAGTGCGCTGTATCTAGCCCACTTGGCTTCCAGTATCCAGATGGCTTCGCTGCTTGTGCCTTCCGCTCATCGTTCGCTGCTTTTCCAGCTTTTGCATATTCTTCCCCTGAAAGGTAGAAATAACTCTCCTGAGGCCTTGATTCTCGTAGGAAGTGCTAAGCCAGGCTGGTCTTTTGGACCAGCCCCTTTTCTGTTGTCCCTGCCCACCTTTGGAATGCTCCCGCCCACGAGTCTCCAAAATTTGGCAGGGACGAGTTGTGCATACTTCCTTGTGGACTTTGTGGGTTTCTTTGTAAAGCTGGTAGCAAAAGGCTCAGGTTCTCCTGGACATTAAACTCCCACCGCTGTGCATCTGATTGCAGCAAAGCACATCCAGTTGCACAAGCCTGGTAACAGGTCAGTTTTGCCCGTTCAGAACATCTTGAGCTGTTCTGTAAAGCTGGAGAAGGTTGAATGGGAAGCGCTCCTGGAAGTCTGGTGGTTTGGCCTTCACCTCTGCCCCCTTCGCCACAGGTTCAACATGTCTGACAGGAAGGCTGTGATCAAGAATGCGGACATGTCCGAGGACATGCAGCAGGATGCTGTGGACTGCGCCACGCAGGCCATGGAGAAGTACAACATAGAGAAGGATATTGCCGCATACATCAAGAAGGTACGGGGACAGCTGGTCGGGGGGATGGCTGGTCGGGGGGATGGTAACAGGAGGCCTGTGGGATCACACCAGGGTTTCAGCTAGCGCTAGGCCTACCTGAGGGGTCTGTTGCTTGTGAAGTCCCCAGCAGGTGGGCAGAAAGTAGGTCATCTGTATTTGAGGGTTCAGCTCCCAGCATTTTTGGCCATTGGCTGTGCTGGCAGAGGCTTCTGGGAGCTGAACTCCAAACCTCTGGCGGTTGTACATTATGCTTCTCCCCTGATTGAGATGGCTGTGTTTGAGGGCTTGGATCAGAAGGACGCCTTAAGGGGCAAATTCCCCTGCCTCTGGTACCCCTGAACCTAGCAGCTGCTTTTTTCCTTTGTGACATAGCGGGATTATTATTAAATTCCTAATTAGGTATTCATATTCATAATAGATTTATATTCCACCTAGCACATCTTTCTTTAAAAAAATCACAATATGCTTTTCACATTTTGATTTCAAGATTCATGGTAATCAATGCCAAAAATACACAGCAAAAGTAAAACCAAGTCCATACCATACAAGCAAACAAGATAGACAGCACATTCCATCAGGGAATGCGGCTGTTGTTCATTATAACCTGCAGCAAAGTGCTCTTGATTCTTTTGAATATTTAGCCTTTCAGTTTAAAAAAGTAAGAAAGAATTAATAGAATAAGACTATAAAGTAGGGCTATACTTCCCAGATTGGTCTAATCTGGTTTTATTCGTAGGCTGCCTTTCTACTGGAATCAGTATCCAAAGCAGCTTACAGGAAATCTTTCAATAAAGCCCCTTTTAAATGATGGATGGGCTGTTGGGGTTTTTTGGCAGGGTTCAAAAAAAACTCTGTGAGTGGTTCATTTACCTGCCTGTCACGCAAGGGGCTGGGAAGAGAGAGGCAAGGGCTGGTGGGTGCCCTTGGTGGAACTGCTGTGATGGATACCTGGGCAGCCAGGAGTGTCTTTAAAAGGACAGGTAAAGCCAGCTGGAGGCCTTGGAGAAGAGACCCCTACCTGCAACCTTGGAGAGCCTCTTGTGTGTAGATGGACAGACAGACCAGTGGACCGACTCGGTGCATGGCAGAGTCCTACATTCCCATGAAAGCACTGGCAGGAACCCTGCATCAGTGGGAGAAAACATGTGATTGCTGCAGGAGGATCCAAGTGCCCCGGAAGCCTGTCAGTTTAAAGGGTCCATTTGTCAGGCCTGGATGCGACATGTAAGCCAGAGCCTGTCACATTAACAGCGAGCCGAGAGCTGTTGAACCAGGAGCCAAACCCCAGCCTTCTTCCCAGTCAGGGTTTATTCTAAGGAGTAAACCAGGAATCTGGTGCAATGCATTGTATGAATACCTCCCATAATTTTTCCAGTAGAAAATGACAAAAAGGATGGACATTCATATTCCCAACTTCCCAAAAGTGGCTTCTACAGTTCTACAACACTTTTAGTTTTTTTTTTTTTTCTTTAAACAGTCGCTCAAGACATGCCCAGTAGAATAAACCTGTGGGTTACTCTTTGCTGCAATGAGTTTATGGAACCTCCGCATTTGGATACTGGGCATAGTCTGCTTGCAAGCCCTGGAGGAATGCAATTCAACTAGAAAAGGAGTGTTGATACTTTCCACCTGAGGGCCAGATTCCATTTCAGAAAAAGTCTTGGGGTTGGGGAGGGGCCGGAGACACTGGCAGAAGGGGCAGGGATAGCATTGTCAGCACGTTTTAGTTTCCCAATATCTTACCTGTAGTAGCTAAGCCTTTGGAAAACATCTTAGCCATGTAGGCTGAGCTGGGGGGTTGGTCCTGCTTTAACAACTCTTTCTTTTCTCCCCACCTCATTTTTGCCCGCACTCCAGGAATTTGACAAGAAATACAACCCCACTTGGCACTGCATCGTGGGCAGGAATTTCGGCAGTTACGTAACGCACGAGACGAAACATTTCATCTATTTCTACTTGGGCCAGGTTGCAATTCTCCTCTTCAAGTCAGGCTAGGAGGTGGGCAGTGGTGGGGTAACAACGGCACGCGAGGAACACGGACTGTTAGTGAACTGAAGACGGGAGGTTCAGCTTCCCTTACCATGGCTGCACCGCTGCATGGACTGTATACTATATTTAATGTGTATATGTTGCAGTTAAAAAACCCCTACAGTTCTTTTTGCTTTGGTCACCTGGGGAAAGAAAGGCAGTGACTTGTTTTTCCCTTTAGTTTTCAATTACTGCTTTTTTTTTTTTTTGCTTTTTTTTTCCTTTTGCACTAGGAGAACTGTCAAATGTTTCAACCATGGCCTTTAAGTGCGAAGAGCTAATAAATTAAAAACGAGAAGTCCACAACAAACATCCTTTGGCTTAACTTTCTTGGAAAAAGTCTTGAAGCTGAACTTGAGCAGACAATTAAAAAGATAAAAATACCATTGGAAGGGTACCCAAAGCTAAAGTCTAAAGTGTCTAAAGTGAGGTACCCAAAGCTTTTTTTTTTTTAAAGAAATCCTGCCAGACATTCTCTCCCAAAGACTACCTTATTCTCTTGCAAAGTCACCTTAGTCATGAAAGGGGTAGCAGCTACTCTAAAGGGTCACCTACTCTCTCCAGTTTGCCCAATATTGTCTCCAGTAGAGCTTGGGAAAACAAAGCTGGTAATTTAGCTGTAAAATAGAATTAGGGTATAAATAGCATCCTGACATGTGCTTTTGGCCTGATCCTCCATATGTTCTTTCTGCCCACACACCCACAGCAATTTCAAGGAAAAGTACTCTGTGTATGGAGTATCGCCTGGCCACTCCTCTCATGATCATTGCAGTCTGGTCTCTTTCCTATCCTTGTTCTGATGCGTCGTTGCCTTATTGTGGTTTGCTTCCAATCGTTGCTTTGTGGGCAAGGTGCCCAAAATTGGTGGCTTGGTTTTGCAGTCTTTGTCTTTACTGGAGACAATCATGATCCCCAAATTCTTTTTCTGTGGTTACTCTACCCCACCCCCTGCCCCAAATGCTTCAGCATCTTTGAAAGTAGTTGTGCAAAGATCCCGCAACCCGAAACTGCAGATAAGTGTCTTCATGGGGCTTTCTTAACATTTCTAGTGTAGTCTTCTATTTCAGCTCTATTGTGAAGAACTGTCAGGCTGTTTCCCTTTTTCTCGCCCACCCTCAGGGTTATCCTTGAAATCCAGTGATGGCGTTTGTCAAATCTCTGGTTCCTTCTGCAGTTAAAGAACCTACAAATTGACACCAGGGCTGGAGTGACCGTTTCCTTTGCCCTCTCCCAGACCAGCCAAACACGCAGTCAGTGGCTTAATATTGACTTCAGGGCGTGGATTGTAACCATGTCAGCATCTGTCCGTGCTTGTGTGCCTTTGGGATCAGTAGGAAGGGAAGCATAACCCCCCTCCCCCATTAAAATAATCTTTTTCTCTGACTGCAAATAACTAGGAAAACCCCAGCTATCTCTCTGAAGAACGAACAAGTTCATGTGTCTGTGCAAAATCGAAAGTATGCCTAAACTTTGTACAAAATCTCAGTAGAACCATAGAGGTTGGTGTTGCTGTTGTATTTCATGTTATCCGGCGTCTCCCATCTAACAGGATTGAGGGCGTGGGATGGGAGGAAGGCCCGACAAGGTGCCTTCGGTGACACGGGAGCATGGTGGAGGTTGTGTTCATACAGGTCTGAACAAAGAGAATGTCAGTTGGTTTCTTTTTTTTCTCTTCCTGACCCCCCACCCATGCATGAGTCCGTGAAAATGCTCACACTTCATGGAGCACAAAAACAAAATTTTCCTTCTTAACCGCAGTTGCTCAAGATAGACCTTTTTATTTTTTTGAAAACATTAAAAAGGAATTGACACATTTAAGAATGGTGTCCTGTTTGGTTCTTCACAGGTGAGATGGGGGGGGGGAATCTTGTGCACCGCATTCCATGGAGTTGTGGGTTGGGTTTTGCACCTGATCTTAGCCGTCATCCGAGGCAAACTGGGCATGGGGGGAGATATGTGTTGCTCTCTAAATGGTCCTTACGAGTGTTGAGCCTCACTAAGCCTGAGAGAGGAATAATCAGAGAAGCTTGTGGGAGGGGGCAGATATCCTGGTAGTGGGCAAACCAAAGCCTAAAGGGATGCCCCCTCCCAGCTAAAATCTTTCAGTAATTTCATTATTGTATTTCCATATTGTCGAAAGTCAAGCTATCTGGATGACAACTAAGCCTTAGGAGAGGCCTACCAAAAGGTAGCAGGGGAACTGCCCCAAAACCTCAGCAAGGAGAGTGTTTGGGGATTCCAGAGGTTCAACATCCCCGATGCGTCGATGTGATGTACTTTGCAGGATCACTGGATCCCTGCAACTGGTCCCTTTGCACTGGGGACCTCCTAGAGGTCGTATCTAGAGCCTTAATGCTTTTATGAGAATGAGAGATGCTGCCCTGTAGTGCGACAGACCAACCAGAGAAACCTTTCAGGTGCCTGCCAAGTTGTCCATACCTGTATATCCTGCCATCGCGGTGTCTCAAGCTAAGCTACTCCACAGGTTTCTTGCAGGAGGGGCGGGGGGGGCAGGCCAGAGAGTTGTGATTCTGAGCTGCTTGGAGAAAGGGCAGAAAACCTGTATCTCCGTTGTGCTGCTTTTTCTTGCATTTCATTTATCCGTTCCTGTAACGCAGCTCTAGCCATTCTCACAGGGACAAGCCCCTGCATTCATGGCACAGACTTCCTCCTTTCCGTTTTATTCTCTCGGCTGTATGAGGTGCGTAAGGCTGAGGGTGAGGAACTGGTCCAGAGTCATCCAATGAGCTTATGACCAATCGAACCCTCTAAGCGACATACCAGCTCTTTTATCATTTTAGTTGTCCTTTTCCGCTGCCCTTTTGTTGAGCTTTGGTTTGCATGGAGGAATTTCTTCCCTGTCCTTGGCTTCCTATCTGGGGATGCTGGGAATGGATCCTGAGGCTTCTGCATGCAAAACAGGCATTAGGCTAGTTAGAAGCCTTTCCTCCTATGTCCTTGCATTCTTGATATCTTGCTTTGGGCCCCGTTATCAACAAAAGCAAAGTTAAATCCTTGGCTGAATAATTTCCTCTAATAAAAAGGGCCAGTAAAAATGTAACCAAAGTGTGTCTGCGCGCACACACACACACACACAATGCAAGATGACTGTCAAAACCAGTGAAACAGACATTTTATCCATTGGCCACTGAGTGACTGTTCTCACATAGGAAGAACATAGCGGAAAGGGGGAGACCAAATGGGCCCAATACAGAAAGAAAACAACCCCAGAAGCTTGGTTTGCATCTCCCTCGGAAAGGAAAGCCAGTAAGAGATTTGAAACCAAAGTCCATGCCTGAGTTTAGTTGCTGCTTTTTTCTTCCTCTCTTCCAATTCTTTTGCTTTTGCATCATGGCCTTTTAGAAAGTAACCCTGAGGACAGGGAAGGTCTCCCATTGAACCTCTGTAAGATATTCTGGGACCCTTTTCTGGCTGAAGAGGTAAAAATACAGCAAATAAGTGGAGAATTATTCTTGAGGGTTTTTAAAGCACCTGGTTTGTTTGTTTGTTTGTTTTGGTAAACCTGATACCCAGTGGCCTTGTACCTACTTGGCCGAATGCGTGTGCTGCTAAAAGGGGCCATTTGGACCACAGTCTTGAGATGGATCAAGAAGACTCAAAGTGACACTGGTCGTGATAAGCAAAATCGATCAGCTGAAGAGTCATGAAGGTTACGAAAGGGCTGCCATTAAAGGGGAAATTTTTAAAAAGGAAGACCCTGGAAGATTCCTAGCACTAACGTTACATGAGATACGGTGGCAGATAACTTGCATACTTGAACAGTAATTCGTGGCTTGTAGCAAAAGAAGGTACAGATGGTAACCCGCCTCATGAAGCCTATCAACTTGACACAGGGGTTCAAATCTTCACCCAGCTCTGAAACGCACCAAGCTACTTCGAAGCAATCAGTTTCTCCATTTCTCCTACCTCACTGGGTTGTTGTAAAACCAGAGGGGACACTAAGGAATCATATATGTAATAATTCTGCATTTTCTTTTATTCCACTTGCTGGTTTGCATAAGTTGCTGACGGGGGAAATCTCCTTGGACTCATCTCTGTTTATCAGGGACAAACCCTACTTTATTTTAGTTACTACCACATTTCTATCCTACTGTTCTTTGCAAGGAACCCAAGGCAGCTTATGCAGGACTTTTCTGCATTTGATCCTCACAGCAACAATCTTGTGAGGCAGGTTAGTCTGAGTCAGTGATGGGCCTGACCTACTGGTGATTATAACCTAGATCTCCCAAGTCTCAATCCAACACTCTTATCTTCACCTTTTAAAATTAGGTAGCTCTCCTATTTAAATGATACTTAATAGTTAAATGAATTTAATATTCATCTCACTGTACTGCAAAACACTTGACAATTGCTGTCCAAGGGCTGTGGAACAGTAGCTTGGAGGTCCAGGTTGTCTTTGGTCCAGACTTGGAGTGCACAGCTCTTAAACAGAAGATAACTTTCTTTCAATGCATTATTTCTAAATTTGCATGTATGTATCAGCAAATTTGATGCAATGGGGATCCTCTTGTCCTGTTTCCTGGGGAGAAGTCAGAAATGGCCACTCCGTGCAAGAAGATAAGATGCAAAGAGGCGTGCCATAGCAGCTGCTTGTTCTAGGACAGCGTTCTGTACGTTCTAAAAAATTGTAGTCTCAGTGCAGATCCAGAATTCCCTTGGTGTACCTGAGAGAGAGAGCCGGTTGAGCATACACACCCCTTCACATAATCGCTTGAGTCGAAGGCAAGCATCTGGCAACATTTTGCTTCCCCTGTGCCTTACTCTAGTAAATAACACATTCATATAAGGGGCATCCCGCTGGGATGGGAGGTGGCAGGCACCCTTCTGTGAATGTGTCTTTTTTTTCCAAGCTGGCTGAGACATCTGCCTGGATTTTTTTTGCAGAACTAACCCGTATGCTGTGCTAAGCAACAACAGGCAACCAACCTCTGTCTGCTGAGATTGTCTTGCATTCGGGATAATTTATGCAGAATCCTTAAACAGAAAAGATCTGGCAGGTCATCAACTGAAGCAGCAGGCCGTTTGCATGGGAAACGGGGCAGTACATATTCTAGGATTAATCCTCAGCCTGCCCTGCATCCTTTTTCTCCACCACGACCCCGCTCTTCGATGCCAGCTCAGAACCCAACCAAATTCCTATTTCAAAATCACTGTAATTATCTCTAATTGCCATGGTTATTTCAGATTTTTAGCATGCACAGTGAGCAAAAAATGGTGAGTGTTCTTTATCCAGTCAGGGGGCCAGATATTTGCAGTTAAATTGCTTAGATTGGGCTGTATTAGTACATGTATGTTGGTATTCAGGGATCTCTGCATCAGTAAGTCGGTTAGAAAAAAGCAAATTTTGCTGTCTTTTCTCTGCCAGAGAACGCTTGGGCAAAGTGTTGGCCTGAGCCAACATTCTGAAAGCTACAATTCATGCCTCAGGCCTTTCCCTTCAATCACTGCTCCTTTAGAATTTTCCAGCTCCTAGTTAAAGATCTATCCTTCTGGCTTTCTAATCCAATGGAAGAGTCTTTCCCTTTTGCTTTGTGGATTCCAGGACTGTCTCCGCTGTTAGGTTCCAGTGATACTCTGTGATAAAGCTTGGGTTCTAAGCTATGGAGAGGGGGGCACGGCCTTTTGAGGATCCCCAAAGGTTTGTTTTGGTACCCTCAGGTAGGTTGGCTTAGGCCTGCCTCGCCTCCATCTACCCCAACTGGTGATGAGACATTTATCACATGTACATCCTTTCATATTCTTTGACATCCTGTTGTGACCCTCCTTTTTCACATCTGGCTCTAACCAGCACTTTCGGCATGCTGTTTGTTTGCTTGTGGAGAAGTATTTAATTGTGAAGGCAAACAAAAGCAGCGCTTCTTGTGCATTTGTGCTATTCCAGTACACACCAGTGCCACCTAGAGGTGGTACAGTCTAAAAGCAAGAAAGGAAACTGCCAGGTAGGTTGCTGGGATTCGACTCCTGCAACAAAGCCAAACCATACGGCAGGTGAATGCTGATTCACACCCTTGTGCAGAAAAGTTCTCAGAACACGGCTCTTTCCTTAACCCTGTCGGGAGATGATCATACCTGGGACTTCCCACATGCGCTTTCCCCCAGGTGGCCCTTCTTTGAACCACTGCGATGCGTGTCCTCAGCAACCCAGGGCTGGAAGCCAGAAGCTGGAAGCCCCGTTGTATCTTGCCAGACATGTAGGCGGGCAAGGCAGTCTTTATTCTGCGTGTCATAGGATCTTCACGGCACTCCATGGCGGTGAACCTATTTTGGGGTTGGAGTTTAGCCCCAAGCATAGCTGCGGTCAAGTTCAAGACAAAAGCTGCAGTGGATCAAGAGTCCCACTGACAGTAGGAGTCACCAACCTCCCCTGCGAACACGTAATGCATTCCACCCTCGACTTACCTGGGATTTTGGGGTGGGTGAGAGCTGACCCCCACCTTGCTGCATAAACATTCACTAATGCGTGTTCTTTGTCTGTTCTTTGTCGCGATCATGCACCGTTCTGAGATACACCCCCACCCTGCTGAAGGATGTTCCCTTTTCTGAATGCTCTTCTAAGGCCTGAGAGGCATTCTTAAAATGAATGCGCATTTTGTGGAGATACTGGGGGGAAAGGGAGACCGATTTTGCCTCCCCTGGTAGCTGGCTCATGCTGACTCCCTGATGATTTTCCTTTGAACTGTGAGATTTATAAGTGAGTTGATGCCCTTTGAAGTTGCTGTGGAACCAGAGGCATTGGCGTGAAGGGGGCACTGCGGAATCTCTCTCTCTCTCTCTCTCTGTGTGTGCCATTTTTTCTAAGGAGATGGTTACATGACTTGCAATGGATGCCGGTGTATATGAGGCTGGTTGGAAAGACTGCAAGGCACATTTCTTTCTGACCAGCTCTGGCTGATACGGTTACAAAACCAGTAAGACTAAGTTTATGTCCCATTGGCTTCAACTGGCCTCCTCTAAGCTTATGCTTTTAGAACATACACAGAGTGTTTTATAGATTCTGATTCACATGGGCCCAGCAGTTGAGCAGTTGACGATGAAATAAGGGGAACGCAGTCAGAAGAAGGTGAGAGTTCTGCAGAGGGGGCTTCATACGATGGCATTTGATTGCAGAAGATTAACATAAGGATCACTGAGGCACAGGGATCATTGAGAGTCTTGGCATGCAAATATGCTGTTAACCTGGCAGCCTGATCCGTTCTTACCAATCAGCAAAAACAATAGCCCTGGCAGCTTCCTGGTGAAGCCATCAAGCCCCACTTCTTAAAGTAACAGCAAATGCTAAACAGTAACCTGGCTTGGAACTGGGGTACTTTCTGAGAAAGGAGTGCAGGTTTGATTTTATAATACAAAGGCACATACAAAGCAACGGTTTTTCTACCAGGATTTATCTGAATTTTCCCAACAAGAACAAGAATTTTCCCAACCTTCTCCAGGAATGTGTCCAATCCCTTTCCAATGCCATCCAAATTAGTGGCTGTCCCTTCATCTTATGGAAATGAATTCCACAGTTGGACCGTCCATTCTTTTATCCATCCTGAATCTTGCAGTCATCAGCTTCATGGAATGACTGCACTGGGTTCTAGTGTTATGAAAGAGGGAGAGAAACCTCTCTCTCTTCACATTCTCTGCACCTTGAATAATCTTGCACACCTCTGTCATATCTCCCCTCACTTACCTTTATTTCTAAATCACACCCCCTTCCTTGCAGGAGTGTTTCTTCCAGACTCTTGAGCATCCTTTTTGTTGGGGGAAATTAGGTGTCCAACTTGCAAGCACATAGGGACTCAAAGCTTTATTTAAAGGCTCTCCATCTGCATAATATGCACTTAATAGCCTGGAAATGTGTAACATAAGCTTCCATTTTGAGGAGAGAGAAAAAATGAGCATTTCAGATTAACTCCCCTATTTAATCCACTGTACATCTGCTTGGCCTTAAATTTATCTCTGCTACATTAAACATCTTATCATACCACTCCCTAAATTGTATTTTCTTCTTCTGTTCCTTGTGTACACCCCCCACCACTCCAGATTAGACACAGACACTAGACAATGGAGCTAATGCAAGCAAAGAGCTGTGTGTATAAAATGGATTTGCAACCATTTATTTGTCTAAGAGCTGCAATTTTGCCTTCACAATACAGTATTACTGTCATTCTTGTTTCTTTTCTTTTTTGCATAATGTGAACACTGTGGTACCTCAGCTGCGTGGGCTTTAAATACAGCGGCCACGATCCCTCCAAAGTAAAGCACTTTTTTCATCTCATTTTAATGATTAATATTTTGTTTCTTGCTTATATTTCCTGGATGTCTTTCTCAGAACCAAAACCAGAAAAAGACTCACAGCTCCTTACAAGAAAATGGAAACACACAAACCTTAAAACAGCAAAAACAATTAGCTACAAAACATACAACAGCTCAGGCATCAATAACAAACAGAAACACTTCGACTGTCACATTGAACAGTCATAACCCATCCATATTGAGGGGAATACCTGGCACCGAAAAGTGGGTACTGTTGATCACAGGTGGCTCCCGCTAAAGTGAGCAATTTGCAGATGGGGCCACAACCAAGAGGCCCCCTCTGTTGGTGTTTCCCTTTGAACCTCATTTGCATTAGCCGCTCTCGATGATTGCAGAAGATGCGTGAGGCTCATACTAGGAGAGGCAGCCACCCGTATTGTGGTTCTGACCATATGAAGTTTTATAACCAGCACCTTGGATTAGAATCAGAAAAATAAAGGCAGGCAATCCAAGTGACAAGAGTGAAAAAATACCCAAAGTCCCCTGGGGCTGTACAGTCAGAAGAACATTTGCAATTTATTCAGACATACAGGAAATACATGCGGCATGTAGGCAGGCCCTGAAGATGGGAGTCTGTACAAAATGCTTTTATAACCTATCAGTTACATACACGATTTGGAAGGAGGTGGGAATCCCGGACACAGGGATGCAGGAGGCACCGGGTAGAGCCTCCAGAACGGGTAAACAACTGGCATCTCTAAGATGTATGTGGGAAGCAAGACTTGCAACAGGAATTCCTGATCAGATCAGGAATCTTGTTGTTGTTCATCGCGAAGTCGTGTTGGACCCATGGACAACATTCCTCCAGGCCCTCCTGTCCTCCACCATCTCCATTAATGCCGGATGCATGGCGGGAGCAACCATTTGGGCTGGGAAAAGCCTTGAAACCATCGCAGATGAAAATGACTCACCTCAATGGATTGTCTTAAGGGAACTGCAGGTCACTTATGGTTGTTGTTGTTTGTTTGTTTGCTTGTTTTTCAATTTATATCCTGCCTTTTTCCTACAAAGGGCTCAAGGCAACTTACATCCTCCTCCTCCTCCATCTTATCCATCTTGTTGTTATTGTGAGTCGCGAAGTCGTGTCCAACCCATCGCGACCCCATGGACAACATTCCTCCAGGCCTTCCTGTCCTCCACCATCCCCTGGAGTCCACCCAAGCTCACACCAACTGCTTCAGTGACTCCATCCAGCCACCTCATCCTCTGCCGCCCCCTTCTTCTTTTGTCATCTATTGTTCCCAGCATTAGACTCTTCTCCAGGGAGTCCTTCCTTCTTCCCTTTGAATCAGGAATCTTATCCTGCATGTAATGCTGTTCTTACAGTGTCAGGCTTTCAACAGCCATTTTATGGCAGAGCTTTTGCTCTTTCTGTCCTGAAATGAGCGAGCCAGGTTTGAGGTTATAAATGCAGACTTGTGGGCATTGTGACTCCCACAATTCGCGTTAGCTGCAGCTTTCTGCAGCAGCCCTACGGAAATTGCACTGAAGCAATCCAATTTGGGGGTGACCAGAGCCGCGTCTACTGAAGCCAAGGTTATGGAAAACGGCCAGGGGTAGAGCTGAACCACCAGCCCAAGCTGGTGCTCAAATGGTTTGGACACATTCATGACTAGAATCATAAAGTTGGAAGGCCCTAGGAGTTTTTCCCAGTCCACCCACTGCTCAGGGCCAGAATCTCTCCTGCAAGCTAACCATCTGAGCTCTCTTTGAACACCTGCCATGGCTGCACAAGGCTGTCTCAAACAAACAGGAAGCTTCTTTTAAGATTTTGTGGACGGTGGCTTCCCTCCACCCATTGATTCTAGCATAGGCCTTTCTCATTTTCTGCGCAGCAACAATGGAGAACTGAGGCTGGTATGGAAACACTCTGTGTTAACAGGTCTAGGAATGAATTATATACTCTGGGGGGTTTTTATTCGCCTTAGAGAGAAACACTTATAGCTCTTAGCATCTGATACTTTAGATTTCCAGATCTGAGGTTGGAGAGAGCCGTTGCAATGGATGTGGGCTGCTCTCCAAGATTGGGTAGGATCCCTCCACGTGGGGGAATAGCAGCCATTCCAGTGAGACGAGCGGGGAGGAGACCACAGCATTCAGGTTATGCGTTATCCTGGGGCTTCCCCAGTCTTGCTCCTGCCCCTTTGAAATTCTGTTGCTGGATGGGTGAAAAACCTTATCTAGCAAAGTCTCTCCCACATAGGATGCTTGTTCGGGGACTCATGATCCTAAAAATGGGGTTGTACCCTTCCTGCCTTTAAGCACTCCTAAATTTAAATTTTGTGTAAACCTTAGGGGTGCTAAGCCTTAAGCGCTGCAGCCAAATGCAGCCCCCTTGGGAACCCATCCTGGCCTGTTCAGATGACTACACCCTCTAACCCCAAAACACCAGGTCGGGTAGTTTCCCCCGTCCATTCTAAAAGATGCCTCTTGGAAAGCGTAATTATGAACTAAAATGCCGCGGGCTTTTTTCTGGCCCACCCATTTTGACTTTGACTCCACCCACCAATGGCCTCTGAGAGCTTCCTCAGTGCGGTATGTGACCCAGTTTGGTGTAGTGGTGAGAGCGTTGGACTGGGACTTGGGAGATCCAGGTTCAAGTCCCCACTCAGCCATGGAGCCCACTGGGCGACTACCTCACAGGGTGGTTGTTCTGAGGATAAAATAGAGAGAAGAACCTTGGGTTGCTTGCAAGAGGAAAGGATATGAACCTAATATCATCATAAGCTCTTCTAGCCACCCTGTTCTGTAACGAAGAACCCTCCATTCTTTATCTTATGCGCGTGGGTAAGGGGGTGAATTTACAAGGTTGGGGGGCTGCTGGATAGAAAGGGGGCATGTTCTACTTAGAAACATAGAAACAGAGCGAGTCAGAAGGGGTCTCCCGGGCCATCTAGTCTGACCCCCGGCTCCAGCCGGCTCCACTCATGACATGCGCACCATGTGCATGTCCAGCCTATCTTTGAACACCCTCACTGATGGGGCCTCAACCACCTCCCGTGGAAGCCCATTCCACACCCTCGGGGTCCTGACTGTCAGGAAGTGCTTCCTGGCATCTAAATTGAACCTTGGCTCCCTGAGCTTTGCTCCGTTGGAGCAAGTTCTGCCTTCCTCTGCAGGGGAGAACAGGACTCTCCCCATCTCCGTGTGACATCCCCTCACATACCTGCATGTCGCCAACAGATCCCCTCTGAGTCTCCTCTTCTCCAGGCTGAAGAGACCCGGTTCCCTCAGTCTCGCCTCATACGGCATCCCCTGCAAACCGGCCACCAACCTTGAGGCCCTACGCTGCACTGACTCCAACCTGGCTCTATCCTTCCTGTAATGAGGGGCCCAAAACTGAGCACAATACTCCAGTTGTGGGCGCACCAGAGTCATATAGAGTGGTAGTAATACCACTTATGCATGGTGGTCTCAATTCTGGCCAACATGTTTATACTAAGCTTTAAAAAATCATTTAAATACTACACATGTAATGTAGCATGTAGTCTGGCCTTTAGTGTCCTGTATGTGATTAGCAGCGTAATGTGTGAACGGGGTCCACCGAAAAGTATGGCTTGCAGTGGCACAAGAGTTTGCTTTTGCTTGCATTTGTTTCGATCCCACCATCAAGCATGGGTCAAGGCTGCTCATTTAATTCTCACAGGTTGATGGAGAATTCATCTTCCAGTGCCAATGCAGAGGTTTAGAGAGATAGCTTTGACTTTTGAGACTTAAATATTTCTGTTGTTTCTGTCCCTTTAACAAATCTCTAGTTTAGGGCACAAACCTATTCAAGTTTAAACAAAAAAAGGTTCAACCACTCCAACTCCAGAATGTAGGACAGTTTTCCGGCTGCTTTGTAGGACTTTTTTGTTTGGCTGGGAAATGCTGAGAGTTGTAGGACTGTTTTCTGACTAACTATACATTGGATTGCCCCGCTAAGTGACCAATTCTGGGAGCGAGAGCAAATTACCCGCAAAAATATATATTGGGCCGGTTGAGTAGGGGGCGCTCTACCCGCCACGAGCAGGTATTGTATCGGCGAGTTCTTTCACCATAGAGATAAGAAGCCTAGAGCTGCCCGATAGGGGCTCACGCAGACGGTGTTCCGTTCTTGACAGGAAGTTCCGGCTGCATTTCCTTTTGAGCGGTTCCGTTGCCGTAGCAACCGGCTCACGGCGCCGGGGAAAATGGCGGCTGAGGCGGTTGGGAGCGGAGGGAGCGCGGCGGCAATGGCTCTCGAGCCGGAGTCTGGGCTTTCCTTGCAGCGCTATTTGGCCCGGCTCGGCGCCCTCCGGTCCGGGCCCGACGCCAGCCAGGCCCCGGGGGGCGAGAGCGGCCGCCGCACCGAGCTGCACCTGCTCTTCGACCAGCTCATTTCTGAGACCTGCGTGCCGGGGGGAGCCGCCGTGGCGCCTAGGCCCGAGGTAAGACGCCGAGTAGCGGGGGAAGGAAGAGGTGGAGGAAACGGGGGAAGAGGAAGAGGAAGAGGTAAGAGGCTGTGGAGCAGCCGACTCCAATTCAGGACTACCACTCCCAGCATCCCCGAGCCCAGGTTTGTTTGAATTGTCGTCTGGAGGGCGCCAAGGTGAAGACATTTGCCGCATGGGATATTGCTTAGAGCAGCTATCCCTTAACATGGTGTCGTCCAAATGTTTTCGACTACAAGTCCCAGCATCTCCCAGTCCTGGGAACTGAGGAAAGGAGGAACTTGGGTTCCAGACTTCATTTGGTCATGAAGCTGGCTGGGTAGCCTGGGACCGGCTGCAGCAGCCTCTTAGCCTAACACACCCCGTGGGGCTTTTCTGAGCATACAATGGGGCATGGTAAGAGTTAATTAATTAATTAACATTAATTACACACTGTATATTACTATTTTATACAGGAAGTAATACTATTTTCCTGAGAATGCTTAATGGTGCCAAAAAGTTAGAAGAAGTGGTGGTTGCCTAGTTTTCTGTTCATAGGGAAATAGAGTAAGATGATGTGGTTCTATGAGAGAAGGGGAGAATGTGGGGGGGGGGAGGTGAAGTAATTGGAGTGCAGTTGGGTGAAGAATAGTGACAATTTGCAGAGGAAGAGACTTATTTTTGTTGAGTTTCTGTCTGATATTGGAAAGGACAGGATTTTTTAAAAACATGGTTAACTATGTGGCATTTCATAAATCTTGGAAGCAGTTTATTAAAATACTTGGATAAATATTTTTGTGATTTCGTTGTACCTCAGGGTCCCTGGTGGAGAGAGAAGCAATTGATAGATACTTTTAAGAAATATGGAAGCATAGAAACACAGGAAAATTGGAGCCAGACTATGAGGGAAAGGGATTAAGGCTAGGGAAGCAGAAGAGAAGAAACAAATAATTCTGTACAGGGTTGGACAGAAAAAAGTCTTACAACTCTCGGCATGAATGATGGGAGTTGTAGAACTTCTTTTCTCTGATGAAGCACACATAGAAGTACAGCATGAATCTCCCTTCTGTATTTACTGCCACAGCATCATGGAGTGGCTAATCGGTACTTTTTTTTGGTTTTGCTTTACTTTCTTCTCAGGAGGTTTGTGAATTGCTTGTCCAAGCTTGTAAACTAGTTCAGCTTAACCAAGAGCATCTTGTCAACAAAGTTTGCCAGCTGATCCATCAACTGCTTAACAGATTCCAGGTAAGAATACTAGTTTCTTTGTTTGTTTTGGATTTTTTTGCTCCTTTGAAGGTGGATAATAGATAAAAAATGTGTTGGTAAATGCATGCTTGGGATACATATATACATACACACACACATATATAGTGTGTGTGTGCATAGGTCTCCTCACATGTTTTTGTTCAGCTGTTTGTGGCCATAGGCCCAAATGGTTGCTGCTGCTGTATTCCTTGCAGTATCTTAAACACTGTGAAGTAGGACCAGATCAGAGATTTGTGACATTTTGCATGGGGAAGTGTATAGGTTTAATCTTTAGTTGAGAAGTATATGGGACAGATAAGGGCTTCTGCTTGAGATCGACTGCCGTTCGGAGTTGACACTTACTCAGTTCACAAGGAATGAACAGCCCAGGGGTTACTGGACCCATGTGACTGCTTTCCGCTTCTGCTTGCTTTTTGACTTACAAAACAGCCCAGGGTTCCACTTGAGTGTTGCAGCAAACAGCTCAGGTAGAGGGCATACCTGGATCATTTGGTAAGCCAGAAAGAACGCAGAAGCAGCAAGTGATTGGGAGGCAGTGCACTCAATCTCATGTGGCCTTACGCCTTGCGGGATTGGTGTTCTGTGCTAACCAGGTCAGTTTTGGACTATATGGGCAAGTCGTTTGATCTGGGATAAGGCAGCCTCTTGCATTCCTTAGTGGAGAAATGAGCAAATTCAAAAGCACTTCTTGTACATTGGATGATTTATTTATTTAAGGCATTTATACCCCACTGTTCAGTTGCAGAGGCTTACAGAACAGTCCTGTTACAGAACAAAGCAGTCCTGGCCCTCAGGCTTGCAACTTTAAGAGAGAAGGGGAATGGGATGAAGAGGGAAGAGCAAAACAAACTCAGGAAACATTGTCTCAGTAATGGTATCAGTATTGTAGAGGTTGCACTAACTGTTGAGCATTTGTTTATCTGATAATTCTATGCCATAGTGCATTATCAGTACATTGATCCTTCCCGCCATGGCTGTCTTTGTGCATTACAAGAACAAAAACTGCATATATTACAGTTGCAAAATTAGAATATACATTGCAAGTGCAGGACGCATTTCCCTTCTCTGTCAGGAATACTTGGATCAAACTACCCAGTGAGGTAGTACTGATTGTGTAAGTGCATACCGTGAACTTACATCCTGTTTTCTTCCTGCGTTTGCAGGTTATAGTTGATGAAGTGAGCCTGAAGTATCTGCTGCCCTATTTTATCTCTGCACTGAAGCAGTGCAGCTCTTGGACACATATTGAAATTCTGCAGGCTTTGGCAGCCTCTGTCTACAACAATGGACCCACATGTCAAAAGGTGGGTTATAGCCAGTTTTTAGGGTATCTTCCTTAGAGGCCCATCATTCCTCCTGCTCCAACAGGGAGTTATTTGAGGTGTGCCAGGACCTTGCCCTCGGAACACAAACCTATGAGTTTCATTGAGTTGGTACTGGAACAATTGGGGAAAATTTCTGTGTTGGGAAAATTGATTTTCATACAATTCTTTGTGTCATACAATAAGACTATCAGCGGTGGCAGATGGTTCCCTTTCAGCAATTAAATTTTCAAACTAACTTTCAACTTTCTATGTGGAGTGGCTAATAATTTTTAATGATAATGATGGCTTTTTACTATATCTTTTCCTTTAATGCTGGTTGGTTTAACCACTGGGTGAAATAACAAAATTGTGTTCATTTTGGCACCATTTGTGCAGAAGAGCTAGCGGTAGAGCTGGGATATCTCTTTTGTTGCAGACAGATCTATCAGTGCATCTTGGAATTCAAACACTGATATTGCTCCCTGGTTTTGTAATAGCTCATTAATTCTGATTCCTGTTTCGGGGAATTCCTTTCTGGATCATGTATTTTAGTGTATGTGATGACTGGTGTTTTATCCTTCAGTATCTTCCAGATTTGCTGGGGGAAAGTGGACTCCTGGTACAGCTCAGCAGCCCAGCTCAGACGGATATCGAGCTCAGGAGGGCTGCCGTGCATGGCATGGCAAACCTCTGTCTGAGGTACAGCTTAAGCAATCAAGATTGTGGCTTGTTCCCATTTCATTAATTCCGGGGCAGCAGCAGGGGATTCGTATGTCACTGAAAACCACAGAAACAAGTATTAATCTAAAGCAGGGGTGGGCAACGTGTGGCCCTCCAGATGGCTTGGCTTGCAGCTCACGTCTGCCCTGGCCAACAGTGAGGGATTGTGGGAGTTTGACTGGTCTAAAGGGACGCAGCTAATTTGTCCGTCTCCAGTTCATTTCAAAGCACATTCACTTTTAAGTGACATTGCATAAATTACACAAGTACTTACTTCCAAGCTGTTCTCTTTAAAACTATAGTCCAGGTTTCATGTAATTTGGAGGGCTAGCTACTCGTTAAAAAGTTTTCTTTGATCAGCCACCTGCTTTTTAATTTTGGAACTGAGGGCCCAGTCCTGTGAGGCTGCCCATAACTCTCTGAAGTTGGAAGGCTATGGGCATCTTATGTAGGGCAGAAGGAGGGTCGAGGGTGAAAGCCGTCTCTGTGCTTGTTGTGCTCTGCTAAGCAGCACAGCACTTTGGAGAGGGAGGGAAGGAGGCTGAGACCCTGCCAGGGCACATCGTATCTGGGTGGCGCCCATCTCCTCCTCTCTCTGTCCCCCAAAGCCCTTCTCCGAGGTCATTCTTACAACCCCAGTGAAGCAGCTGGAGAGGTTGCTTCCATTCCAGCTGTACAGGGCAGGGTGGATAGGAGGAACCAAGCAAGATTCCCAGCTGCAGTGCCAGAGAGATGTTACAGCCTTGTACTTCGGAATTTGAAAAAAAAAAAAGAACCAAAAAACATGGCCATAATATGGAGCTGGAAATTGCCTAAACTGAAATGTGCTTAAATATCAAAATATAGATTTTTTTTTTGACATAGAGTGGAATACCTTTTGCAAAAGGGAACAGTCATCGTTCGGCTATTTTCTAAGATTTCTTTTAGTCTTTCCTTGTTTACCGGAGCACACAAGAGCCCAAGTGGTCTTAGAAGAAATTTGCCCACCCTTCTTTTGTAGTTCTTACAGTTTCAATTTCCCCATACCAGTTAATCCCCTAAAAAGTTAGTTGACAGATCTAGCAATTTAAAGGTTCATTTTATTTGTGCTTGTTTTTTTGTTATTTATATTCCACCTTCTTTTCTGGAAGAAACCCACAGCAGCTTAGCTATCCCTTCTCTATTTATTATTGCTACCTTAATAATTGATTCATTGTTTTCATTAGCATGGGACATTTAATGGCCATGTTGCATTCTTCCTCTAGAACTGTTGTAAATGGTAAACACCTAACAGCTGTTGGAAGGGGATTTAAATAGCACAACAGTTCAAGAAATAATGACCTGCTGCAGCTTTTTTTTTTTTATAAAAACGCCTTTTATAGTTCATTTCCTGTGTTATTTTGCCAGCATTGCATCTTTTCTGTAAGTAAACTTCCTTGCCTGTACCCTCTGAAACTCAGATTTTACTGTCTTGCATTCTAGCATACCTGGACAACCATACCTGGAGGAACCCTACCGAGAGCTCTGCTTTCAGGTTTTCCTTAGTGTACTACAGTCATCCAAAGGCTCTGGCGTAGATGATATCACATTTTGCATGGTAGGCACGTGTGTGGCCATTTGGGAAATAAGGGATGTGAACTCATTGCGGCAGCCTTTTAAACCACAGTTTACTTAATCAGCTGTACAGAGCTCATTCAGAACTGGTTGGTTGGAAATGCTGCTGCTGCTTTTTCTTTCCACATTACATTTATACCCCATCTTTCTTTCTCTTGCAAAGCAGCAAAAGTGGCTGATAAGGTACCTCGTTCCATTAAATCCTCATAGTAAGAACCTTGTGAGGTAGGTTAAGCCGAAAGTCCATGACTGGCTCATCGCACCCAGTGGGCTTCATGGCCATGCGGGGACTAGAACCCAGATCTCCTGATTCCCAGTCCAACACCATAACCACATCGGCTCTTAGAGTTGTATCTTTATATTTACAGTCATGGATTTTGCTTGTGTAACAGTCAAATAACATGTGGACATTGATTTCATGTGAATTACATTTCTGTGAGCCCAAGTCATAATCTTTGGCCGAAACAACATGCTGAGCTTGTGACTATAATTTACTGTTCTATGTGAGGAATCTTGTAACTTCAGTTCAGTTTGGGAAGTTTTTGCCTGTAGAATGTTGAATGATGATTGTATCACATGCTGTACCATGGTGACTTCAGAGACTGCCAAGTTGCTGGGGAGATTAGCTAGTTCTGTTGCTTTTGGTTCCCCTCTAGTTGTTGCAGAATGCCTTGAAAGGGATCCAGTCGCTCCTGAATGGTGGAAAGATGAAGCCAACACAGACAGATCAGCTTGGCTCCCTCCTTGCTGTATTAAAGGTGAGTTGTTTATTTAAAAAACCCTCTAAAAATGGGGATCCCAACCCTTTCTTGCAGAGGAAAGTGAACTCCTGTGATGCTGGCCAAAAACCACCCTGGACGATCAGCCGTGCACTACACACCCCAAATCTTGCATCTCTTTTGGGAATCCTCCACTTTGTAATTTTTTTTAGGGCTGTAGGGTAGCCAGTGAATTATTTTGACAAAAGAGGCTAGCCTCCCCATGGCTTTACATGCTCTCCCGCTTCTGCAGCTATAAGAAGTTTGGGAACATTTGCTTCTGGTTTTGACTAAGTGTGACTCATTGTGTCATCCAGACTGACAATTTGAGGTTAATCTTAGTTTGTTTAAAACAAGCCAACTTCAGATTGCAAGTTATGAAGCTGGCTTGTTTCAAAAACCTGAGTTATCACTGACCACAGTTCAGGGTGTGGGTGTCATGCAAATCCACAATGGAAGTGAAAGGTTTGGAGGAGGCAGGGGAAATGGGCAAGACCTGGGAGAGATTCGGTTCATTTTCATCATGATAAATTCTGGTCAGCTGTGACATCCAATCATAGGCCGTGTGTCCACAGAGACAGCCATTAAAAAATGGATTTACTCAAGATGGAGAACTGATCCAGCTCTTAAGTTGCATCTGTTGCTACTTGAGTTGGAACTATTGGACTAACAGACATCATGCAAGATACTAAAGGCTCTTGTGCCACTGAGTTCTAGTCAGACATCCACTGAATTCTAGTCAGACATCCACTGAATTGGTGTAAATAACTTTTTGGCAAGCTTTTTAAAAAACCCTGCAACAAATTTTTAGATGGCGTTTGAAGTATATGGTAATGGAGGTTTGAATGAGGCTAGGAATATTTAGCAAGATTAAGTAATAGGGGTAACACAGGAATTTGGAGGTACCTCAAATGTGCCTTGAAAAAAAAAGATTAATTATTTTCGGGCTACTAAAGAGGACAATTTGCAAAAAGACAAGGAATTTACTGAATGTCATCCTGCCGCCACAAAATAATTCACATCTAATGTGTTTTTTGCTGATTTTAGAAATGTATGTTTCATGGACTTCCTGGATTGAATATAGAAATGCCAGCCGTCTTATACTCAGCAGTGCTTCCGCAGTATGACAGCAAATCACCGGTCAAACAGGAGAGGCTGGAACTGAGCAACCTTAAGCCAGCTGGGGTAAATATTTGTTGTGACTTACGTGTGTGTTAAGGATGATTGAAACTTCACCCAGCAGAAACCAGACATGTTTTGCCTATGCTGATCAAATTCTGTTTCTGTCTGTTTTAAGGGTCTGGGGTAACTGGCAAGAACAGATTGCAGTGGTGCATGGGAAGGGAGGAGTCTTTGCTTAGAGAGCAAGTGCATAAAGGAGAATCCAACACTGAATGTGTGTTTCTCTGTGCTGATGAAGGTCAACTTCATTGTCATGTTAAAATAGCATCTGTGATCGTGGTGCTTTTCAGAGTAAAACAGGTCTTGGCCCCAATCTTTAATAATAGACTACATCTGTAATTTAACACAGGAGGAATGGAAGATGGGAGGAAGTGAAATAAATATATAAGAGCTTCACTTCCACCTCAGAGGCTTGCCCAAGTGTTGCAGGATAGTCTAGCAGCCTTTCCCAGCCTAGCGCCTTCCAGCTGGCACAACACACATCAGCAACAGAAGCCAGGGCATGGCTGCATGTGCCAGGCTTCCCAGAAAAGGTGGGATTCAAAGGGTGTAAGAGAAGAGATGAGCTTTATTGTGTTAAAAGATTGCTCTGAGTGGCTTGCAGACATAGTGCGAATCTCGGAAAAAAGAGTTAAGTGCTGACCTAAAGGGTCCTAATCCAAACGCCACCTCAGTTTCTTCTGCTCTCCATCTGTCATATGAGGATATTGTTTCTGTATGGGTTGGTTCCCAACAATTTAGAACAAAGCTATATATACTTTTGTCTACTGGTATGCTATACTTCAGTCAAGTATTGAAAGACAGCTGCGTAACTGAAGTGTTCTGTTTGATAAAAAAGTGATTGAGTGGTTCTGGGTATAAAATTCATCTCTCTGAGTATATGTGACCCCACCCCCATTCCACAACAGAGCAGAAGAAAAAAGCCCAAAGCAAAGCAGAAGAAGGGGAAGTCAGAGGAAGGTCTGAAAGAAGAGGAGGAAAGAGCTGCCAAAGGAGGCGGGAAAGAAAATCCAAAGTTACCCAGGGATGTGCAGTGGAACCCTGGCTTGAATGTCTTGAATCAGGCTTCAGAGGACACAGGTGCATCATCCGTGAAAGACCGTTTGTCATCTCATGCTCTGGGCTGGAAAAGAATCAGCAGCAGTGACTCGGAGTATTCGGATGCTGAAGGTGGCCTGCAGAGCAAAATGAGGTTTGTTGCTCCTTGCTGTCCTCTGCACGTCCCCTATTCACTTGCGCAGCACTCAGGTTTGCATTTTGGGTTTCTCCTTTTCTTGGACTGTTTCTGGCCTTGGTTCCAGACACAGGTAAACCTTGTAATGGAAATAAGAGTTATGCACTTTACTTCCGTTGTAGCTTTGACCTCAGCCCTTTTGGTAGCCTGCAGAGCAGGGATGGGCAAACGGCGGGCCACATGTGGCCCTCTTCACTTTCTGTGTGGTCCGTGAAGCCCTAGGAAGCCCTGTTCACCTTTCTCCGCAACTCTGGGTTGTAGGAGGAAAAACTCCATCTGTGTCCTGGGACAGAGACTACAAGCAGCATTGGGGAGAGAAGCTCTTGGCGCCTCCCTGCATTCCTGATGGAGCTAGGATCTGTTGTTCCTGTCAGTAGTGACGGCAGGCAAGCCATTGCCTCCACTGGTCTCTGGCTGATGGGAGAGGGTTGACCTCTCTTGTTTCTTGGACGGGAAGCAGCTGGGGAGGGAGGCAAAGGACTCATAGTTCCTTCTTCATTTTCTGCAAGGTCTTTCCAAGCCAAAGTTCGCCATGGGGCTTTAACCTGCTTCCTTTCTACCGTGAAATCAATAGAGAAGAGGGTCCTCTATGGTTACTGGTCAGCCTTTGTTCCTGATGCACCTGCCATTGGAAGCCCCCAGTCCATGTCCTTGATGACTATTGCTTTGAAAGATCCTTCTCCAAAGGTAAAAGTTCACTGGTAGCAGGAAGAACTCTTGCTATTTCAAGATGCAGTCCAAGACACGTTTAGACAGAAAGGAGGCCTACCCTGCCCAGCATGATGCACCCAGCCATGTTGTAGTCCTGCTTTTGCGTCCTAAATGTGCACAGGGTTGTTCCTTAAGCTCTTAAGTGCCTGTATTTGAACCTTTAGGGCAGGGGGATTCACTGAAACTGGAAACCCTCCATTGGATCGGTGGCTGGGGAAAAAAGTTTAGACCTGAGGAAGGGGGAATGTCCATATAGGGACTCTGTGTAGCTAGGTGAGGACCCTAATGCCAGAAATCCCTTTTCTGTGTCTACCTTGCCTGGTAGAGACCCTTCAGGGTTTCGACTAGAAAAGGGCCTTCCTGCTCAGCCGCTCCCTGGTCCCTTCTGCATTCAGATGACAAGGCTCAATCCCGAGGCCTCCCAGGTGGAAAGCATGTGTTCCGCCGCTGAGCTGTGTTCCTTCCCCATGAATGGCAGCCCCTTCTGTTTCAGATGCGGGCCTGTGCCCTCCAAGTTCTCTCAGCCATCTTGGAAGGCTCCAAGCAGTTCCTGTCCATCGCCGAAGATGCAAACGATCACAGGAGAGCATTCACGCCTTTCTCAGTGGCCATTGCGTCCAGTATCCGCGAGCTTCACCGTTGTCTCCTGTTGGCCCTGGTAGCCGAATCCTCCGCCCAGACCCTTACCCAGATCATCAAGGTGAGTGTCCACTCACAGAGACTGCTTTGAGCTTGTCTGCAAAAGGATATTTTAAAAGTATTGATAAGGTACATAATATTTTTACAGTGTGATTTGAGACTGCTCTTTTGACTTCAGGCAGATTCTGATAAACCGTATTGCACATGATACCGTGACTTATTCATTCATTGGATGTATCTTCCTCCTTCACTCGAGTTCATGGTGGCCTGCATTCCAAAGCGTGGCTTGCATGGCTGGAGTCTGCTGGCCGTTGTAGGCCTTTTATTCCGGTCTAAAGATCCCTTAAATGGTTCCTTTAGAGCGTTATCTTTGTAGGTGTATAATGAGCTTCTCAGAAGTTACAATATTTTTTTAAAAAATATTTGTTGCTATTTCTGCTTCTTGTCCGGAGAGACCTCCTGTAGATCTGTTGTAGCATAGGAGATATTTGTGTGTCCAGCTTATGACTGTTCACAGGCGCTGAACACTGTCCCTTCTGTTTCCTTCATATTGACAGTGCCTTGCCAATCTCGTATTGAATGCACCATATAGCCGCTTAAAGCCTGGACTGTTGACAAGAGTATGGAACCAGATCAAGCCATACATTAGACACAAAGGTATGCTGAGGGTTGAGTCGCACGGGTCTGTGCAGCAGTTTTGCGTCTGCTGTGCCTTGTGCTAGAATCTTGTGCTGTCAAGCAGCCATTTCAGCAAAGAAGCCAAGGGTGTTGCTGCTTTCAGTTCAAGCGGGAGGGTGGCATCCAGCCTTTTCCTTTTCTGAACAGGAGGAGCTTCCATTCAAGGAACAAGCGTTGAACTCATGGAAGGAGCCTTTCCATGGGTGCCGCTCTCATTCATGTCAACCGTGGAACCATGGGATGGTGTCTGCTGTTTCCCACAGCCAGAATATATTATTTAAATATCGTAGGAGTGTGCAGAAAGCCTCTGCAAAATTGTTCAAGCCAGGGGTTCCCGTATCTCTTGTGCAGGGGGGGGCAGCATCTACACATTGGCCTGGTTCGCGCATAACTATATCCCATGGATTGTTGGGCATGCTGGTATGGGTGCCCTGCTTTGGAGTGCCCCATGCCGTGATTATTTGTTGTGACTGTCAAAATCAGAACCCTGGGTGGTTGGAGAGGAATGCCCCAGCTTCTTAGCCCAACAACAAACAAAAGTATCTTTATTGTGCAAAAAAAGGCAGAAGCAGGCTGGTCTTGCTCAAGCGGTGCATAAAGCCTGGTTACAAATGATGGAATAGTGTCCAGCTGCAAAACAGCTGAGAATGAGCTTCACAGTGATGAAAAGCTAAAGACAGTGGATATCAAGCTATCAGGGAAATAGAAGCCCCCCGCTACCCATTGTAGCTGTGGGTGCCAGCCAGGCCTTTGCCTCTGGGGCAAATCCTTTCCTTCGGTCTCTTGAGCCACAAATCACGTTGACTGGCTGCTTACGGCTCTCCATTTTAATGTCTCACCCTGGCTTCCAGCATCCCAAGTCTCTCCTCCCTCCACTTGCTCTGGACCAGCATTCCACAGAATGCTGCCGGCGAGATTCCCACCCACCTTCGGCTGCTGTGTCCTTGAAGCCTCAGCCAACTCCTCCCCTCCCTCATCTCAGTCAGCATGAAGCCCCGTGTCGTCTTGAGACACTGCTGCAGAGGTGCTGGGGGTAACCTTTGCTATTTATTGCACTATGAACTTATGCCTGTGCTGGTTTGAAATAGGCTGACGTTGGGCTCTCTGTAGCCATCTCACAGGCATGCTCCATGTTCTTTCTCCTAGATGTCAACGTTCGCGTGTCAAGCCTCACACTACTGGGAGCTATAGTATCAGCTCAAGCGCCTTTGCCGGAAGTGCGTCTCCTTTTGCAAGAGCCCAGCTCGTCAGGGCTCAGCAACAGTGGACTCGCCACCCCACGCTGTTCTAATGCACCTGAATGGTGCAGAGAAACCCTTCTGGCCTCAGAGGAGTCCCTCAGTATCGTGGAGAACTCATCGGCAGACCCCTGCTGGCTCCTTTTCTTCTGTATCTCTCTGGCTGTGCTGCCCAGGGAGGACTGTTACTCAGACAGCGATGCTGGCTGCGTGTTGACTGCCAACCCATTTGAACCATCTCCTGTTCGGCTGGAGGCATTGCAGGTGTGTATGTCCTGGCAAGGAAAATGCCTGGTTTTGAAAAGCAAGCGTGCTAACTAGGATAGTCGTCCAGCAAAAATAGCCTCGTAGAGCTGTGATCCATGAAATGCTGGGAGGAAGTAGACCAGTAGATTGTTGGGTAATCCTAGAGTCTTCACAGGTTTCTTGCTAGGCAAGAGAACATAGTACTGGTCTAAATGGATTGATGGTGTGAACTTAATACAAGACTGCTGCATTTTCATAGGGTTCAGCATGGCGGACTCCCCACCCCTCTTTCTTTATCTGTTGCAGGTTTTAGCATTACTGGTTAAGGGCTATTTCTCAGTTTCTCAGAGCTATTTGCTAGAGCTTGGGGAAGTGGCTTGTAAATGTATGGAGGAAACAGATCCGTCCATCCAGCTTCACGGGGCAAAGGTAAGAGTGCCCAAATATATGTATGCATTTGCCATAGCAATGATACTGTTTTCAGACGTTCATGGAAAAAACTTTTGCTAGCAGAGGTACTCATTGGACAAGAAGGTCTTGTCTGTTTTTGCTTATGTCTCTTTCACATGGCACAGTTTTTCAAATCTTTTGCTGGGTTGGGCTTCACCAGAGCATGAAAGGAAGTGGCTGGGCCACATGCAGTCTGCGTGATCCAGGAAGGGGAGAGAGTAGTAAGGGGGATGTGATTCAGTACTTGTCTCCCGAGAAGGTAACTGCTGGGGCTGGGGGAATGTCGGAACGGCCGTGCATTAAGAGCAGGGGTTTGATCCATTACCGGCAGAAAACAGGAACAGTGATTGCAGGATGTTTTCATTTTAAAGATCTGTGCCCTCCTTTTTGTTTTAATTACTCTGGTTGTGCCATACTACAAAATAAAACACTTCTTTTGTGTTGTAGTGGCCATCTCTAACAATTTTTAGCAGTCCCCTTCCTTTCTTCTTCTTTAAAAAAAGACAAACCTGGTTCGTTTAGGTTTTACGGAGAAATCGTGCATGCTGCAGGAAAATAAAAGGAATTTGAAAAGCTTCCCAAATAATGCTTTTGATTTCTTCTTTGTCTGTGACTTAACTACTTTCAGTACAAAGACATTTATATTGTGACTGACTCATTCATTCATCCTTCTTTTATTTTATTTTTCAAATAGAAGAGAGAATGGAATTGCTCATTTGCTTCTCTTGTTTTTGGCAGCTTCTAGATGAACTCGGTGTAGGCATAATTCAGCAGTACAAGCCAGATCTAGCTCCTGCTGTGGACCAACGGGTGCCGGTCAACCTGGTATGTATACAGGCCTGGATTTTTGATCTTCTGCTCACCTAAGAAATGGCTCCCAGATGTCAATAATAAATAAGATTTCCGATACCAGATTAAATAGGAGAGGATAGAGGGCATCCTTGATGTGTCACCTTCTCCATTGGATAGCTGTCAGTTAATACACCATTAATTAAAATCTTAGCATGTTGTCTAGCATAAATTGCCTGCATCCAATTCAGAAAGCTTGAGCCACAGTCTAAATATTGGAGGGTTTTCATTAAAGGAGACCAAGCCACATTATCAAAGGCTTTCTCTTCATCTAAAAGAATAAATGTAGCTTTTTTCCTTTTCTTCTTGATCCATTCAGTTGTATCAATCACAAAACGTATATTGTCTTTCATATTCCTTTTAGGGGCAAATCCAGTTTGGTTTGTGTGGATCTTTTTTCTATACATTTTCTTAATCTTTCTGCCATTATTGAAGTAAAACATTTATGAACAACATTTAATTAAATATTTATTTAAAACTTTTATATGAAATAGGTCAATAAGAGTGTGGTTTACATAGGATCATTGCCTTCTTTATGTATCAGTGATGTACAAGCTTCTTATGTTGGTGGCAATAATCCTTTAATTTCATTCATTACTTGTTGTAGTGGCAGAATTAGTTTTTTCCTCTAAACATTTATAGTACATAGTACATGGCATAAATCCATCAGGACCAGGTGCTTTATCTTTTTTTTTTTCAATTTGCTGATAGCTTGTGATAGCTCTTGGATAGTAATAGTATCATTCAATATTTTCCTCTTCTCTGAAGTAAATTTCTCAAGCCCTGATATACTTCTCTATCCCATGTTCTGGGGTTGAGGGTTTTTTTGTATAGCTTTGAAAAAAATTAATAAATTGCTCATGAATTCCCTTTTATTTCCTTTCCTTTATGCCATTATCCTTCTTTGGTGCTGTTATAGATCTTCTTTCCACTTCCTTCTTAAGATAATATGCTAAATATCTTCCAGGTTTGTTTACATGTTCAAAATGTCTCTGTTTTAAAAATCTCAACTTCTTTTGTACCTCTTCTGTCTCCCAACATATCTAGCTGATTTCTGAGTTCAGTTAAACTTAGTTTATCTTGGTGTTTTTATGTTCCTCCTCTAGCATTTAAATTTGCTCCAAAAATATTTTTTTTGCTGACTTCTCTCTCTCTTCCTTAGACATTGTTTCTAAAAAATATCCTATCATATAAGCTTTACTGGCTTCCCAAATTGTGGTTATGGAGACCTCATTTGTATTATATAATCTAAAAAATTATCCAAACACATCTTTTGACTTAGTCAAAACATTTTCTTGTAGCAAAGGATTATCATTAAGTCTCTATCTTCTTCCTCCAACTTATTCTTCCCGCCATATTATCTCCAGATAACCTTCCCAATTTGTGCTAATATTATTTATTTACTGCCTTTATATCTCACCTTTCTTCCTTTGTGGAACTTGTGTGATTTCCAGAGTGTCTCCCTTCCTAGCACTAACCAGACCCAAACTTGCTTATTTTCACCAAGGTAACTGCTTTGTGCATTTCCAGGCCGTGCCCTCAAGCAGTTGCGAGTCAGAAAGCCCATCTGCTTCATACTGCTCAAACTTACCCGCCAGACCTGATCTACCTTATGCCTGCCTCTGTTTTAAAACAACAAGGGTGCAATCATGTGATAGCTTAGAAAGCATTCCTACAATTCCCAGGATCCATTCAGTGCTGTGAGTTGTAGGCTTCCTTTCTGCTGCAAACATGCATGAGATTGTGCCCCAGATGGAAGCAGTTTGCTGGAGGATGGTGATGTTCTTCAAGCTCTGCAGTTGCACTGTCTCGCTGCATTTATGAAAAGAGAAGCTCTCCCCAACTGCAACAGAGCTGTTACCTGCCTTGTAGGTTGTAACATTCTGGACAAGGATGCTGAATGGCCCCTTACCAGGTGCACTGCAAAACGCCGGGCATCCAACTCTTCAGACCAGCACATGCAATGCTCTCTCTTCTATCTTGCCAGAAGCTTTCAGCCATCTCCCGGTAAGTATGTTGGTACTTTCTCTGTTGGCATTCCTTTTTGAGAACAGGATCACAATAGAGTGAAGTAACTGCCCCTTGGCTTAGGTGATAGAAACAAAGATAATCAATGGGAACAGCAAGATATCTGGGAAAACAATATATATTGCACACAGCAAAGCAAAGGGGACAGCCACAAACTTGCATAACTGAGTACACCGCTCTGTGTCAGGTGCTACAAGAGCAAGATAAAAAACTTGATATAAAAAAGATAGTATTTGCATGTTGTACGGACTGCCCAGATTTGGTTTTTCTTTTCTTTCATAAAGCAAAAATTGAACCTAAACATCACAACTAAAGCCACAGTGTTTTAAACTAGTCCTCCAAACCTTGGTGTCCTACAGAGGAGAACTCCCATCGGCCCCAGCCAATGATCAGCGATGGTTGCAGTTGTCCCAAACCATCAGGCTGAGAGTCTGTCTTCTCCCATCGGGGCCTTGACCTTGTCCTGGAGGAGGTGGCGTACTTCAAGTGGGCATGCGTCAATCAAATGTAGAGATGCTCATGGGGTGTAGGCAAAAGGAAAACCGCGTGGAGCTCTTCTGAATTTATGCCAGTTTCTGGAATGCAACTGACTGTATCAGGCTTGATTATCATAGCAGGAAGCTGAGGGAACAATGTCTCCCTTTAGGTTGGCTGTTGATTGCCTTTGTTTTGGTGCTCAAGCACAGGGTTGTGGGTTCTGCTTTGCTTATTTTTTTCTTGCTGCAAGAGACATATACTCTGAACATGAAAGAATTCTGAATATTATAACCTGAAGAGAACATGCAGACCTTCCACATAGAAATCCATTCCTGGTTGCCCCAGGCTGCCTGAATTTGAGCGAAATAATTTAGGATGAGAGGGAGAAGCACTGACAAAATACTCGCCTCTGTTTAAAAAAATTAGGGCAGAAATCCCTGCTCATCCGTTAGCAAGTTGTGCTGAGATCTGCTGGGAGGTCCAGATCTGTCATCTGCCCAGGCCTGCTCTAGCAGCAACTCAAAAGTCTGGTTCCACAAATGCACCCACCACAGCTGTATGAAAGCAGTATCATGTGTGGTCACCACATTGTTCCCCCCAAGTTAATGGGGGTGACAAAGGGGGGTCTGAAGCAGCTCTTCTGTTGCAGATGAACCGAACTGCCCTCCCACCCTCACAAACTGTGCAGCTTCTGTGAATAAGTAGCAGCCAAACACAGTCCCGGTATTTGGATCAGCTAGAATGTTGAAGTTCTGATAGCGAAATTGTGTGCTGCATTGGGCTTTCTTTGTGTTCTGACTCAACAGTTAAGGAGAGCATAAAAATTAAAAAAAGACTTCTTATTACTCCGTTAGCTAATTGTTCCTTTTCAGCCCCATGAAGTTGGTCTTAATTTTCATTATACTTTATGCTTACATTATGTTCAGGCAATTAATTCTAACATTCATTATACCAAATACAATGCAGGCAAAATTTCCTTTTGAGCACCACATAATTTATCTATTCAATTAATCCATTTGATGTCAGTTCTCTCATTACAGTCATGGCAATGTTAATTGAGTCGGCAATTTGTCACCTTAGCAATTAGATACTCCAGGTTGTAGACACAGTGGTGCCAAATGAACTAAACAAGGAAGGAGGTCCTGGGAAGAAAAAGCCAAGTAAGCATGCAATCCTGAGCAGGTTTAGACAGAAAAATGGGCTACAGCTCCATCAGCAGGGGCGTGCAAAGAGTTGTAGGCCTTTCTTCCTAATTGTAGGATGATACTGTAAGAGATGTTAGTTTTGAGGATAAAACCCATCAACCTTAACAGACTTTTTGCTATCAAGATGACTGTCTGGAACTGGACAGTTGCAGAATCCAGGTCTTAAATCGCCAACTGATTGCAGCCTGTGACTTTGCTGCTATATGCCGATCTGTGATTAAGTTTGCAGGAAGTGGTGCCTGATTCTTTCCTCTGTGGTCCGTATGTTGTCAGAAGCAGTGTTTCAGAAGCGACATAGATGGTGGCTTCCTCTGTTTTACGCTCCTTTCTTGCCCCATCACCTCTTTTTAAGTATAGGGAGTGATGCTAGAGCCTGCCAATCTGAACAGGGCTCGCTCTGACAGCCTTGTGGATCCTTTGGCAATACCTTCAGTCCTGCTAGTGTCCACAGTTCCTGGCAGTTTAAATTTACTCCTACTTAATCCCTGGCTTGAAATCCTTAGCAAAATGAGTCTGGCTGAACAGCAGTTGATGGATGACTTCTCTTTGTTGCTGATGGTAGGATGACAAGCAAATCCTCTGCATCACCATCCTTCTGGGGCTCAACCACAGTGAGAATCCACTGGTGAAAGCTGCAGCCGTGCGAGCCCTTGGAGTCTATGTTGCCTTCCCGTGTCTTCGGCAGGTCAGAACTTGATGAGTCTTTTCTGGTTCCTTTGCTTTGCTCTCTTATTTTGATGTGAGATGGGACTAGTAGGGTTCTTCAGCCAGTTCCTCAGTTGGACTCTTAAGTAGCCTTTCCAGTTCTAGGTAGAGGTCCTCGGCTGTATTGATTTGGTGCTAAAAACAGGTTTAAAATGCACGATTTTGGGCAAGGTGCCTTCCAAGCATTGGAATTTTACTTCAGATCAGCTAAGATGCATTAGGTGTGACTTGTTGGCTGCCAAACAAACACATCATGTTTTGCAACATGAAAAACAAATATGAACCAACAACCCATTAATAAATAGGTAGGCCTTGCCTTCCTTGCCTTACCTGAATTTGCTCTTTAAGATGGAATACAAATTGCTTACCATGCCTTATGTGTGTTCTGTGCAACATCCAAGCAAAATGAAACTTGCTAAGGGTTATGACACAAACATCTCTTTCCCATTTTTAAAAAAAAATTATGTTGCTAGTACCGCCTGAATAGATAGCCTTGTAAATAAATGCACAATTTGCTATACTATAATAGCAAGAGTATAACTTGCTATTCTCTTTACAAGTTCTACAGACTCATCTGCCTGTGTGTAGTCTTTTTTGTAGTCCAAAAAGAAAAATGAAAGGTTGGTAAAGCTTCTGTGTGTGTTTGGCTGGAAGCTCCTTCTGACTCCCCTTGGCAGCTAGTTCTTTGCTAGTTTGATGTAACACTTTTCTGGTCTAACTGCTCCTTTTTCTAGCATTGGTTAAATTGGACTAGTGAATATGGATATCTTGGATGCTTCAAACATTGTTCTGTTTGAGGCAAAACCTGGCCCACAAAGTTTAAAGGATTAGCTGCGGAGTTGACCGGTATAACTTTATAAGATTTATTTAAGAGAGAAAGGCTCAAGCATTTGAAGCTTTTCAGTTTGGGAGAAAAATGATCAAGAGGCAGCAAGGCAAGCTGCTGGGTCCAGATGGAACCTACTCCCAAGCCACCAGAATGCTTCTTACTCACACCCCCATTTTCACGAATAGTCCACAATGCAGCTTGGAAATGGAATTTGCAACAGCACAGGGTGGCGAGTGCCCGCAGTTTTTCTACTCGGATCATTTGCTAGGGAGCTGGCCATCTGGTTCTTGGTCATATTAGACATCTGGATTTTTCAAACCTTACGCTGACCTTTAACTTGTGATTTAAAGCTTCCTGGGTACCTATCATGGATATGCTTGGGTCTTGGATAAATATCCATCCAGGGCAAGGAAACCTTTGAAGCAATGACCAGCACTTTGACAGTGGCATTTTTTGTTAAAGCCCCAAATCTGTGTTGCTTCGAAAGCAGGGAGGCTCTTTAAAATGGAACACTGAGGGGCAAGAACAGCTTAGCAGCCGATGCTGAACACTTTTAAAAAAGGGTAACCAGTAATGGCAAGAAAGGGGAGGATGAGCCAGATGTGACACTGAGGAGCAGATTAGCATTTGCAAGGTCACCAGGGAGTACTGAGAAACAATTAATGTAATGATAGGCTGCGATTAGTGCAAGCATAAGATTAGCGGGTTGAGGTAATTGCCGTTGATTCTGAGTCGCTAGAACACCAATTAAAAGCAAACGTACTTGCAGGCCCTTGTAGCATCAGGGCACTGGTGAAATTTGGGCCCCTTGTTCAGCCTGTTGGCAATTAAAAGATCAATCAGAGTGACAGGACATCAGGGAAAATGCCACGCAGTGCTCAGTTGTGCAGCAGAAGGCTGGCTTTTAAAGGAAAGAATCATAGGAATTCACTGTTGTTGGCAGACATCTCTGCCATGTCAAGATAGCTGAGTTAGAACCTCCCTTTTGAAAAACAGCCTGTCTCTCCAGTCCAAGTGCTGGTCAAATGGGAAGGGGGTGCCTCCCCCCCCCCCCAGTTCTAGAGTTGCTGAAAATATCATGTTAGAGGCAGGAATACTTTTATATCTCTGCAGTTGTTGGCATTATAATAAAATTAGAGGCCTGTAGCCAAAGACCTGTAGGTTACTTCAAATCATTGCTGGAACGTGTGGCCCTTCATCTTTTTTCTGTTTGTTTGTTGGCAGTTTCTTTTTGACCACCTCCCCTCCTGCCTTCCTATTTTGGCCATCTCCAGTCTTCCTGTTCCGATGAACTCTTCCAACCTTCTTTCCTATTGTTTGCTGCTTCTCCTCACCCTTCTCAATCCCCTTCACAAGTCGCTGCGTAGTCCATCCCACTGTGCTTTGGCTCTTCAGTCTGCCCAGTCCTTCTCTTGGTTAACCCTATGAGTAACTTGGTCAGTTGCAGGTAGAAACAAAAAAGCTTCTTAGCCAGTGGTAACTGGCCGAGTTTAGAAGAAGCTCAGCCAGGGTAGCCACTCCTCTTTGAACTGGTCACTGCTTCCAGATCCTTTGGTGAAGCATAATATAAAGTTGGCTGAACAACAGGGTTCTTGGTGAAGTATATGGTTTAAAAATGAAAATATGGTAACAACTACTATCTGTCCTTAGGATGTGATGTTTCTTGCGGACACAGCCAATGCGATCCTGAATTCACTCTCTGACAGTTCTCCCAATGTCCGTGCCAAAGCAGCGTGGTCCTTGGGCAACCTCACCGATACTTTGATTATCAACATGTAGGTTTCAGATTCTTTGGCCTTACCTGTCTTTCCTAATGGGGATTTGATCTCTCTTTTTAATACTATTTTTAAATTCTTTAGTCATTTAAGCCTGCATTCCAGTTTCCCAGTCCCAAATTCCAGTAGGAAATTATAAAACAATAGGTTTCAATGCACAACAATTAACAAAACATCCACTTGATCATAAAGTCTTTAAAAAATCTAAAAGGCCTGGTGAAAATGAAATTTTTACCTGGTGCTGAAATTTTGGGACAGGCCATCCTCTTTGGTGGTGCCACCTCAAGAATGCCTTGTTGTCCCAGTTCATCCCCTGCCTCATCTCCAGTGGTTGGTTACAGAGAAGAGCCTTGTCCTTGTAGATCTGACTACAAAGGCATGTTCATATACTGCAAGGATGTTGCATATAAATTTTGCTAAATTTAGATCTAATCCTGATTTGTTTTCCCTTGTTTTGCTGTGGGAGAGCAGGGAGTTAATGGGACAAAACTTCCAAGATGAATTCTCAGACGTGCTGCTGCTGAAGATGTTACGGTCAACAACTGAGGCATCAAAGGACAAGGACAAGGTATGTCCCTCTCTATCTATGTGCATGTTTGGCAGTGTTGTAGGTTTCTGTACACCTTTTAGGTTTTAGCTATGATTGGAATATTGGAGCATCAAGAATTTCAGGGTTGGTCAGCCAAAATGGGTGAGGAGTGGAAATTCTGAGGGATCCGTTTACCCATTTGGTCAGGGCCAGAAAAGTTGGGTGGCAATGGGGTTATCTTTAGAAGATGGTTTTGTTGAAAGTTGACCCATGGTGGTAATTTCATCTAGACCTGCCGTCCCCTACCTGGAGCCCTCCAGATGTTTTGGGTTGCAATCCACAGCTTCCCCAGTTACTTTGAAGGCTTCCATGTACCACACTAAGGCCTTTTCCAGCCAATATTAAAGTAGGTTTTTTTGCTGGTCTAAAATGATACCAAAAACAGCAATTATAAACCTTTTATTGATGTGAGGAGGACCGTTTTCAACGTAGAAATCTGCTTGATCTCCATGGGAAGAGTGTTCTAGAGCCATGGCACCATCACCAAGAAGGTCCTCTCTCGATGTCATGTAACAGAGAGTAAGACTGAACTCCCAGCCCGGGATCTGTACTTGGCGGCAACAACAGCAACATCTTTTTCCAAATCTCTTCCAGGTGAAGAGCAATGCTGTACGTGCTCTTGGAAACCTCCTCCACTTTCTCCAGCCAACCCACCTTACCAGTCCCCAGTTCAGACGCCCCACTGAGGAGTCTATACAGGCCCTCATCTCTACCGTGCTGAGTGAGGCCACAATGAAAGTGCGCTGGAATGCATGCTATGCGCTAGGAAATGTATTTAAAAACCCTGCCTTGCCACTGGGTGAGTTGATACAATAGAGCATCGTCCTTGCACCTCTTGATGTCTGTGTTGTCAGTCCCAGATAGGTGTGTAAGAGCAGTACATGGGGCTGTGCACTTGGCGGGGAAATGCACCTCTGTGCACATTTCTTGGCTCAGTTGATGTCCCTGCTGCTGTGTAGCCTGTGTGGCATAAGGATGTAAGAAGAGCCCTCCTGGATCAGACTGTGAGCAGAGGGGGTCCTGTGTTGTCCATCTTTCCGGAGTGGGCAGCCTTATGCCTTCAGGCAGCTCATTAACAGGGCTTGAAGCTTCTTCATAATCTTTCTGATTATCACCCCCTTCCCTGACCACAAGAGCTGGGATACAGCATCCTCACTGTATTTGGAAAGTCCCAAGTTCGGACCCTGAGCATCTTCAGGCAGGGCTGAGAAAGAACCATCCTTCTCTCTGGGAAGTTGCCACCAATCAGAGTAGACCAGACTTACCCAAGAGGGTCTGAGCTTGCATAGCACAGCTCCCTGTGTTCCTTTTACTGCCGCCTTCTCTGCACTCGGAGAACAGGCTGTTGATGGTTTGCCAAAGGGGTTTTCTGTCAGGACACCCTTTTGGAATTTTGGCAGGCTGTGGTTATGAAATCTCAGGTGAGTTTCCTAGCTCGCTCAGCCTTTGTTGTTCCTTTTGTTTTTTGTGTGAATTCTGCAGGGGAAGCCCCATGGACCGCCCAAGCCTTTAATGCCTTGATTTCGGTGGTCAAGTCCTGCAAGAATTTCAAAGTGCGCATCAAATCAGCTGCAGCCCTCTCTGTTCCGGCTGAAAGGAAACGTTACGGGTCTCCTGAGCAGTTCTCACAGATCTTGGGCGCCATGGTGGTGGCCTTGCAGCGGAGTGAGGACGCCGAAGACTTTCTGGAGTTCAAATACAGTGCCAGCCTCCGCACACAACTCTGCCACGCTCTGCTTCACATGCTGAGTCTGGTGGATGAAACGGACCTGCCAGCCGTACGGAGGACAGTCACAGAGCATGGAGAAGTGATCAGGTCCTATCTATTGCAGTACATGAAATCAGGAGCTGAAGATGAGGACATGGGGCTAAGCGAGGCTGTTGCCAGCAGAGGCAAAATGCTGGAAAGGGCTGTGGAGCACATGCGAGCCATTGCAGAAGAGGCGAAAGAGCGCCAAGTGAAAAAGGGAGCCGTGGCTTATCTAGAAGACATCTTGAGAATCCATAATAGTTCTGCAGGGCTTACCGAAGTTTAAGCAGGTAGCATAAATAGAAGATGTGTTGGCTGGGAATTATGGGAATTGCAGTCTGGCACATGTTGGGGGCACCAGGTTGGGGAAGGCTGGTCTTTTACTTCTCAGTGGTGACTCCATCTTGGCTTTTCATGATCCTGCAGACAAAATGTAGAACAAGTAAAAGAAGTCTCTTTCTGGTGAACTAACCTTTTAAAGTAGGGGGTAGCCTATAAGTTAGAAGGATTTTTTTCCCTAGATTTAAGTAATTTTCTTTAATTTTCAAGTAAAAAACATTGTGTAAAATGCTCTGGACCCAGTTTGGGTGCAGTTCAGTATAGAAATATTTTAAATAAACGCCTTTTGTAGCTCCCTTCACCAAAGTTGGATCCAGGGCATTTTTCACAATATTGGTGATATTATATTCATAAGTAATGTTTAATCCCAGGGAAGTACATATTTGAATATGCAAGAGAGAGAATCACAACTTTGTGTAGAAACACAAAGGAAAAGTATCCAAAGCTAAACACACATTCAGATCAAAGAGAGCAGCATTGTCTAAACTCTGCGTGATAAGAGAACAATCCTGTGACCCTAGGCAGGGTGTCTGGTACTACAGGATGTTTCAGATTCTTAGGTCAGAGATGGAGTTTGGAAGGGGACAAAGGGGGCTGTTTCAGTGGGCAGGGAGGGGAGGAGACTAGAGAAGCCCAGAGACAAGCGATCCTGTCACCGCTCCAGCTTCCTCCCCCCTCACTCCACGAGATTTTTCTTGGATGGGCAAACAGCCTACCTAGCAAAAAAATGCGGAATGGGGGTCAGACAAGGAAGCATAGCTCACCTCTTCCGTTCCTCCCAGCCCGTGTAGGATGATAAATCTCGAAGTAAGAAGGCTTATGAGCACCAGGCTGCAATCTTAAGATTGCACCCTCAGCACTTGTAAGCATTGCTCTGTAAAACTTCCATTAAGAGTAAGAGTTCCATTCTAAATAATAAAAGACACATTAATCACAGTACTTTTGCCTTCCCGTGTTTGTTGTACACTATTGTCTCATTCATCCTTGTATAGTCAGTGGGAACATGCTGGGAGTTGTAGGCCTTTCCACTGTCTAAGCATGCAGAGGGATTGCACCTTAAGGGGCCTTTTAAGAAAATCCATCTTATCAACATATCTAATCTGTTACTGAAATAGTGTCTGTATTACCTAATTTCTGTTGCTTAGTTCTGTGATTAAAGCATATGTGTCCAGGAGCAACAGTCTTAAGCAACATCACTGCCATCACCACCATCGTTTCCAGCCTTGAATCCTAGAGAAAAGTCCTACAGATCGTACGTAGCCTTTTAAAAACTCTGGTTTCTCCAAATAAAAAGCATTACCTCCCTTTCTCAGTTGAAAGAGTATTGCAAGGTGGTCTTTCTCCGGTTTCTATAATAGCAGATGTATTTGCTGCAGGAGTTTGTACTGATTTCTGCAGTGTGACAGGTTGGTCTAGCTCAAAGTATTTTGGGCAACTCCTTACACAGGTATGTTATACCACTGGACTGGACTTCACCCATATTTGACTGCGAATGGTGCTTTGTCAATTCAGGAATATGCCCACATGCTGCTCTAGAGTATTAAGTGTGGGGGACTCCCAGGTTCCAGTCTTTGCTGAATCTTTATGTTCGCTGGTTGGTCTTGGTTATCTTGCTAGCGCTTGCCATTAACCTGTTGGCTACAGTCCAGCATCTTGCCTGAGGCTGCAATGTAAGTGTCTCCTGAATATTCCAGTGTCTCTGTAGCTGTGCACTCTGGAAAGCAACATGCAAGGTTGATTTCTTGAATTTCCTTGAATAGTTGTCTGTATGTCCTGTCAAAGTGTGTTTGTGTGTGTGTGTGTGAAGAAGCACTGAGTGAAGAGGAGTAAAAACTCTTCCAAAGTAAAAAAGCACTGGAAGAAGCACTTCCATGGAAAGTGCTTGTAGGCTTATGCGAGCCTCTATCTGTGTGTGGAAGAGGCAGATTTACTAACTATTTGAGGGCTGGCGGAAGAGGGACAGAGAGTACTGGTGGTCCAGTCAGAGTTTGAATTTTCACCTTTGCAACCCAGTGTCTCAGAGCATCAAGCATCACCAGTGTAAAATGCTAGAGACTCGACATTTTAATGGAAACAGATTGTTCATGTGCACACACAGCCTGAAAATAGGAACTTGGGGAAAGTACAAAATCGGTGGAGAACCTCTTCCAAAGCAGGGCCGGTTTCAATTTTAGCGAAGCTCTCAGTGGCTGTGCTCCATCTTGGCTTTCATGATCCTGCAGACAAAATGTAGAACAAGCAAAGGAAGTCCCTTTCTGGTGAACTAACCTTTAAAGTAGGGGGGTAGCCTATAAGTTACAAGAATTTTTTCCCCCTAGATTTAAGTAATTTTCTTTAATCAAGTAAAAAACATCAATCGTGTAAAATGCCAAGTCCCAAAAGGGTGTGGTCAGTATACTAGAAAGGACATGTTCCAGCTTTTAAGTTGTTTCTGCCAGTAACTAATCCTTCAGGAGAGCCATTTCTATGTTTTTAGAAAAGGAAGGTTGGCAAACGCTGGAAATCACTAAATGAAAGAAGGTGTGGCCAGAAAGAGGGGGCTGGCCACCTTGGGTCTCCAAGAGAGCCAAATTTGGCCCCTGGTATAGAAGAGAGTGTTCTAAATTTGAAGACAAAATTTCTTTAGACAAAATGAAAAGGATCTTATTCATCCAGTCCCTTAATGTTTGAATTTGCATTTTAATGGCTGCAGCTTTTAACTGTCCTGGGTGTTTTGTGTTGCTGCTGCTTCTCAATATTAATAGAGCAGAAGAGTGGGAAAAAACAATTGAACAATGGCTGATTGTGAGTCTTACCACATCCATCCTTATAGGGAGCCATACATTGACAGAGGTCTGACTAGGAAACCCAAGAAAAATAGTCTTTTTTAAAAACTTACCCCATGGTTTGTTTTGCACTGTGGATATTCCCTCACCCAGTTGTCCTGGTCTGTTTACTGTTGCCAGTTTAAAAAGGTAGTTAAAGAATTAAGATTACCCAGGGTGTAAGAGATCCTCACTAGGGGGACATTTCCAAGGTCTCCTTTTGACTGCTGAGAGTTCACTGTGTGCTTCTTGCACTGTTTCTGCTTTGCTCTGAAAAAGTCTTCAGGACTAGCTACATTGTGCACTTTTTAAAATGCAATCCAGAATGCACAGTCTCTGTAAGACTTAGAAACCGTATGTCACAAACATGGATGATACATGACTTTTTTGAGGTGTCATTTGGGTGAACAGAGAGAAACCTTTTTTTTTCCCCAATGTTTTAAGGTTTTACTGTTTTTAATATGGGTTTTACTTTTGATTGGTTAAGAATTTGATTAGGATGCTGTGTTTTATTCTATTTTGTCTTATTGTTAAAGTGTCTTGAGACTAAAGTAAGGCGCAGTCTAAAATTTTTTAAATAAATAATAAACTTTTAGCTGCCTTCAAGTGTGCTGATGCCAGTGTCTCCCCACACACAATTAACTGGCTTTTATTGAGCTGCTTGCCTAATTGTGGTTTTGTTTGCAAGCTGGCCCTTTTTATACCCTGCCCTATAGATTGTTTCAAGGTGAGCTTATCAGTTGAATGGAAGGAGCCATCTGAGCAATATGAGGTCTTTTTGAAAGGGACATGTAAGAGTTTTCTAAGGCCTTGTCGATTCTTCTCTGCGATTACAGCAGTGCCTTTCCTTTCCTTTCCTTTCCTTTCCTTTCCTTTCCTTTCCTTTCCAACTTTTCAGGCTTTGGGCAAACTAGACTAATTCACTAGGGGCCTCCTGTGCATTAGAAATACTTCTGGGCCAATTTCTAGGCACTGGCCAAGCCTGTTGGGTCTAACCCTGCTCCCAGCCTGTAAGTCAGACAACCACATCCATGTCCGTCTGTTATCCTCAGAGCTGTCATTCTGAAGTGGCAGCCACATCTGAGTTAATCTGTAGGAACTGGCTATGGTGTAACACTCCTGGCCTTACAGCTCCCATAACTGGAAGGAGTAATATGTGTGCATTTTATCATAAATAGAACCATACTGCAACTACTGAGAGGTCAGTGCTGTCTTGTGTTAGATGTCTCTTACAGCTGGGATTTGGACACATCTTTTCACACTCAGCAGGTTCCCTACCCTTCCTGGTTTTGATTTTACTGCTTAAGTTTGGCTATTTTTTCTATTTTTCTTTTTTCCCCCAACTAGGAAGTTTCCATACCTTAAGACAAGTGCAGGGATACTGGGGTTCAACAGAGCAGATTTATGTTTTAGAGATCCCACCTTGACTTGTTCTTAAAGTGACCTTTCTTTCAGTCTCACTGCTTTGCCTTTAGGGAAATGCGTGTTTTGTGTTCATCACAGCAGCCATTTAAGGAACGAGCAAGCTATCCCCATGACAATCACTTTGTAAGAGTGCCCGGGACTGACTCCCTGTCTCCACATCCAGGTTTGTGCAATCTGTCAACCCATTGTGGTGGGTACAACAACCCCAGAAGTAGCTATGGGTTGTTGGGGGTGGCTTGCTGTCCTCATACAAGCCACCCTGAGGAAATTGGTGCAGGTTTGCTCGATGTGACAAGCTATCGTGGGTAGCAAAGTTTTACAGAAATGTGATGTTGTTTCAGCACTGTGGGTTGTGAAATAGACTGTGCCACCTTGAGAAATCTATCAGTGTGAGCTATTTATCTGTAACCCAACTACAGATGTGCTGCTGCTGTTAGTGTGAACCAGAATTGCTCCCTGGAACATGTTTGGAGTTCATTTGTAAGCCATCTGCTGTGTAAGCACATATTTTAGGAACCAAAACCAGAATGGTTTTCTTCCTTCCACTTGTCCTGCAGAAGACACATCAGCTCCCCAGCACCCCGTCCAACTCCTTCCAAGGCTCAAGCAATCAGAAATCCGAAGCTCAAGTTGCTGCTTGAAGTCACACCAATCCAGTTATAAAGCACCACCCATAATGCTGTCCTGTCTCAAAAGAAACACGTTCACTTTTCCCCCCTTTTCTGGCAGAGTCCTTCCCTGGGTTCATTGTACAGAAACAGACAGGCGGAGGGGTTCAGGGGGCTGCTTCCTCAGAGGCTGTAAAACTGGGAACTCTGTTCCCAAGTGTTCTTTTTTGAAAGCTGGGGGCTCTTAGCCCATGTTAAAAAGAGAGAACCCACCCTCAGTGGTAGAGCATGGGCACGTCTTGTGTACAAACAGCTCCAGGTTCAGTCCAGGGATGGCATGTTGGGGTCCCTTCCAAGGGCCCACACCCCAACGGGGCTGCAGTGACAAGAGCACCCTTGGTCATAAGCTGCCATTCTTCCTCAAATGACTGCTTTCTTGCTTGACAGGCCCAGAGTACGCCTGCAAGTATGTATGTATGTATGTAGAACATTTTATCCCGTCCTATACAACCCAATTGTCTCAGGTCGGCTTATAATACAATACAAATAATGAATATAAACAATCTACAACTATAATAGCAAGATAAAATGCAACTGTGGCTATTAATATTAATAAAACCGGATTAAAATTAAGCTATACAGTGTTGGATAAATAGGTTTTTACCTGGCCTTGAAAGCATATAAAGTTGGCGCCAGGTGAACCTCTCTGGGGAGCGCATTCCACAGTTGGGGTGCCACTGCAGAGAAGGCCCTCCTCTGGGTGTTCACTCTCCTAAGGAGGGTTCCCGAAGCAGAGCCTCTTCTGCAGCTCTTAGGGGGCGGGAGGGTGTATAGGGAACCCCCCCCCCCGTTCTTCTGCACTTCCATCCTTGTCTGCGCCAAAGAAAGATGCAGGTGAATAAGCAGGTTGAGAGGAGGAGGAGGAGGATCAACAGCTCTGGGTCCTCTTGTCAGTCTGGGATGTAGGCCTTGGATGTACAACCATGCCTGCCCTCCATGCTGACCGTGATTGTGAGAAAGGCTAAGTGCCACTCCTCTTTCTGGCGTGCCTTTTTTCTTTTTCTTTCATATGTATATGAAGAACCAAAAACACAGAGGCAGCCTTGTTGGCCATAAGAGGAATTCCAGATTTTCACATCTTGCTAGATGAAGAGACTGTTTTTCTGGTCATTGAGCTGGCCTGTTAAAGGTTACATGCTATATGGATTTTGGCTTTTTTTCATGTTGATTAAAGGAAGTTTACTGGGTGTAGGGGAAACATTAAATAAAGAAAAATATGACCTCCCCAACCTGCAACCCAGAGAGATAATCCCAAGAAAAACTTTACTGCTCCACTATCCTGAATGTATTTACTGGCTCTTGAGGAGAGGCGAAAAGCACTAACATCACCTGCTGGAGTTAGATTAGGATGGTATTTGGGGTCTCCCAAATTGCCGTCAATCAGGTCTTGGGTGGCAGTGAAATGACCCCAGTGTGACGGACTTAAGGGAAAGAAAGCAATAAAGGGATAAGAGCCAAGCTGGGCTGGGATCCATTCATTCCCCCTCCCCTTCACTAGGGAGAAGATAAAGACACATCCGGGAAATAGCATCACTGACCCTTTGACAGATTAAAAAAATCCCAATTTAAAGCATGTGTTTTTCCTCTCTTTTTTATTTCAAATTTGCAGAGCTACAAACAAACACAGAGTTAATCTTAGGTCAAGCAAACCCCTAAGCACCCAGATTGTTTTGCACGGCAAACCCATCGCAAGCTATCGAGAGTTTTTTTGGTATGAGTCCAAAGTCTGCCCTCCACAGGGCTCAGCTGGGAATCTGCTGAGCTCAGCATGTGGAAGGTTCTTTATTAGTTCACCTTTGACGGCTTGCTTCAGTTGTCTTTCTGCTTTCTTGCTTGAGGGTGGGAGAGAAAGTCTTCCATTGCAAGGAGATGTGGCTTTCAGGGGAGGTTCCTTGAGTTACAGGTGAAATCCTTCCCTGGGGTATATGGTGGGCTTCTGTCCTGACCCAGCACGTTTGGACAAAGTTGTGTGAAGGAGATCACAGTAACAATCCCCAAACAGAGTGACCCAGGAACAATTAGGTGTCAGGACTTACCTGGGGTCACGTATACAGATTGCTTTAAGCCTAGGCGTGTATCTAATCTTTCTTTTTATGGATACAAACAGGAAGGTAGAGCAGTTGTAAAGTGACTGCCCAGTCTCCAGTCTTGGGGGTGTTTTTCCAAGTTCTTCTGGGGCTTACGTATGAAAATGGCGTTTGTTGTGTTGTGTAACTGTAGCACCCCAGTGTACAAAAAATCTAGTTCTTCCTACATGGACCATGATTTTCCTTTCATGCGATTCAAATGCACCTTTGTTAAAATGCAGAAACATGATCTCCGCCCCACCCCCTGCTTCTGCATTAAAATTAGTGTGCAGGCTGCAGTCATGCAGTCGGAAACAAAATGTCCGCCTTCTCTAGTCAGGGGTCATAGTTCAGGTTGAGCCCCTGCTTAGAAGGTCTCAAGTTCAATCTTGGACATCTCCAGGTAAGGGATGCCAGGAAACAATTCTGCCTGAAAGCCCTAATAACACTGGGTGAGAGGGACCTATAGTTAGACTCGGGAAAAGGCAGCATGCGGATTTCGTATGTCCACCTTCAGTGGGATGCAGCACGCAGACTCACGGAGAGACACAGCCAGCCTCCTCCTCTATCCCTGTGCCCAGGGAAATGGAATTGGTACCCCTAGCTCCACCCATCCCTCTTGCCAAGGGCACAACAAAATTCATGTTCTCCAAATGCAAAGGTTTATTAGAAGGGGTTGAGGCTAGACCAGTGATTCATGCAGAGATATTGTGGGAAGCCTCCATCCTCTTGCAGAGGCTTTCATCTCAATCATCTTGCCTTCTTTCAAAGTGCATTTGATTGTTTGACACAGTATTTAAGTGTCTCTTGTTGTAGAGGTCGCCTGTAATGATTTCAAATTAGTCTTTTCCCTCATGGCCCTCAAATTATGGAATGCTTTGCCAAAGGAGATCAGACTGGCGCCTACTTGCTAACTTTTGAATGCTAGGCAAGGACCTTTGTATTCATCAGGCCCTTTGAGTTTTTAGCTGCTGCTTGCTTTATTTTTACTGTTAAGTTTAACGTTGCTTAAGCCTACTGTTTCCCATTCCTTACATATTCCTTGGATATTTATTTCTTCTCTCCAAATTACTTTAAATTATTGCTACTTTTAAGACTTTACCAAATTCTTCTACACTGTTTTCTTGTTGGTTTCATTGTATTTGTTTTTATTATGTATCTTTCCCTGAGAATCTTCATCCATGGGGCAACTCATAAATTGCATGAAGAATAGCATTGTGCTGACAACTTGAAATCAACTTGGTAAAGGCGACACATTCTGCTTGTTACAACTTCTTTTGCATCTGTCTTCCCACCACTTTGAAACAAAGGTGACTCTTAAGTGATTTTAACAAAAAGAGAGACGGAAAGATCTTTTATGTCCGAATTACCTGGCGCCTGAAACATCGGTATTTCAGGAGAAGGTGAGCATGACTTGTCATCTCTCTTCCCTCAGTCTAAGATAAGCCCACCAAACGCAAGGGAAACAACCCAGAAGACAGATTGGGTGCCATTTTCTGTCTTTTCACAGTGCCTGTATTTCTGCTGCAATAATCTGGCGGCCAAGTCTCTCGACCATATGAAGCTTCCTTCTACTGAGTCAGGCCACTGGTCCACCTAGCCTAGTACTGTCTGCTCTGATTGGCAGTGGCTCTCTAAGGCCTTAACAAGAGACCTGTTCCAGCTCTGTTCCCATGGGAGATACTGGATATTGACCATGGGATCTTAAGACAAGTTCTTGACCATTCCCCCCAAAAATGCCAGCCGAACATGGGTGGCTGCATGCCCTTTTTCATAGAGGGGAACACATCCTGTACTGGAGGGGCTTTCCAGTCCAAGTCTGATTTAAAGGTTTCGAACCATCAGCAGGATGAATTCGGTCTTGAAGATGCCCGCCCACCAAACCTGGACAGCAGCCAGCACAGTATTCTGGCGAGTGCTGAGATGTTCAGAGGCTATGCTCAGATTACAGCAATAATTTCTAAGAGTGGCAGAGACTGTTGGGCTGGGATTTAGAAGATTCAGGTTCTGGTCCCCACATACCCACAAGACTCATTGGGTGGCTTTGGGCCCATCACAGATTCTCAGCCTCACCGAACTCACACAATTGTTGTCAAGTTAGGAATAGGGAGGAGAGGACCATCTTGAGTCATCTTGGATCCCTTGCAAAAGGGAAACAGGCAAAATATATCTAATTACATTTATCACATTTATATACTGCCCCATAGGCTCTCTGGGTGGTTTACAATTATTAAAATTATATATATATATAGTCCATAAATATTCTCATGAAATAAGCCACACCATTAAAATAACTGGAAAATAAAAAGGTGTTTAACTGGCATTGAAAAGAAGGCAAAGATGGTGCCAGGCATAATTCTCTGGGGAGCATATTCTAGAGATGGGGTGCCACTACAGAAAAGGCTCTTCTCCTGGTTGCTTCCCCCCCCCCCCCCTTCTTGGGGAGGGTTCCCCAAGAAGGACCTCTATGGATGATATTAAAGATTGACTAGGAATATATGAGACTTGTCTTAGCTCTACAAGGCCAGGGTCATAAAAACTTTTTTTCATTTCAGTTGGATATACACTTTATATTTGCCCTAATAATAAAGAACAGGTACATTTGTGCCCTTACATATACATTAGCTTGTGCATATTGAGTGCAAATATATGCCCTCTCTCCTCACAATTCCTAAGTGGCCATTTCCCCACTTTTTCCATTTTTCACATATACCAGCATGGGAAGCGGTGAGGGTATTTGTGGTTCCAAAACACGCACATGCACCCTGGCCCTGCCTGCCTGCCTGCAATTACATCAAACCAACCGTCTCCCATCTCAGCTGCTCTGGGTGTGTTCATGTCGGCTTTTGAAGTTATGCTAGTTCCTGATTGTGGCTTTTTATCTGGCAGGTGGTGGCTTGGCTTACCTGCGCCCGACTCAGTTGTCTTGATGGAAGTAGTGGTAGGGAAACTGGCTGAGGCAGGTAAACAAAGATTTAAGCAGAATTATCTAATCCGGAGTTCCAATTTAGATAAGGGCAGGAAACTTCCCTCATACTGCAGATCACTGGGATGGGAAAAAATTCTTATGGAGGAGCTGACACTATTTCCCATTTCTTCAGGTTTGGCCTGGGTGTGTAGGAGAATAAAGTGGTAGAGTCTTCTGGAAATGGAATGGATTGTACCACTTCAGACTGCAGGGAGGGAGGAGACGTGTTTTGTCAAGATGTGCTCTTCCATCTGTACTCCATGAATACAAAAATAGAAGCTGTGAGAGAAGTGCACAACGGAAAGGAATCTTGGGCCAATGGGACAATGTGTGAAGGAAAGGGTGGTTCAAGGTACTGAAAGAATTGGAGCTCAGCCCCCCAGGACCAAAGGGGAGAAAAATCACAAATTTTCACCTGTTAATTTACCACACACCTCTGAAGTCTGCGTGTGTGTTTTTACAGGACCTTTTCTCTTAATAGTGGAGTCGTCCTGAAGTGGGGGCAGCAAGAAGTGAAGCACCTGTGGGCCAGAACCCAGCTAATCCAGACGGTCCTTTGTGCCCTATACATCGGTGCCCAAGGGTGGCAGAGTGGTGGGGCAGCTGGTGCCCACAGATTTGGTTCTCCAAATGAAAAATCTGGGGCCCCAGCCCTAGTGGGACACCCACCAATGCTGCTTCTGGTTGAAGGGACAGACGGCAAGCACGGTGTAGTGGAGTCAGGATTCCTAGGTTTGAAGCACAGTGGCTTTTTTCTTAATACATCACCTGGCATCCACAGCAGGTTTCCCTGTTCTCGCTGAGCTTACTTGAAATCCTTGCAGGAGGATCTAAACAGCAACTGTTTCTTGTGTGCTCTTCCTGTTTGTAAGAGAGTTTGGAATAGGCCAGAGAGTTTGGAATAGGCTTGTCTTGAAAGAGCAATTAAGATCCATCTGCTTTACAAAAGACCTTCTCCTAACTGCGGGGAAGAAACTGCTTCAGCTGGCTTGTTGACTCTGAGAGCAAATGTTTCTCACTGATGCTAGGGAAAGACATTCTTGGAGCATCTTGAGGTGTGGTGGGGGTACACAGTGAGGGACATGTTATGTTTTCAGGGTCAGCTCCGGGCTTTCGAGGGCCCTTGGGCAGAACACCCTGGCAAGCTTCTCACCACCGTGGCCACCAGCTGCAATCATTGCTTGTCTCCGTTCTCATCACAGCTTCCACTTGCTTCTCAGGCTGTTTGCTGCACCAGCTTCTCACCACCACCTTTACCTGGGCCACACAGAAAGTCAGGGAAGCAAGCAAGAAAATAATTCATGGTTGTAGTTGGGTTGTGGACTGTGGGTTGTTCACCATGGTTTGCTATCTTGTCTGGCTTGAGACCTATATTTCAACAGCAACCCACACCGCACCCTTGAGGGTGGGTTATCATGTTGTCTCGAACCCAGTCATTTTTATCCGTCTGCTATGCCTGATTTTATGAGCCTTGGCAAAGCAGGTGCCTCCTTGGTGGATCGCATGCTTTGCAAGTGGCAGGTCCCAGCCTGAGTCCCCAACATCTCTGGGCAGGACTGGAAAAGGATCCTGGCAAGCAATTGCCAGCCAGTATTCAGTGAGATGGATGCATGGTCTAACTACTGAGTTCCTACATTTTTGTCAAACAACCCGAATAGGATTGCAGCCAAAAAAAGAAAAGAAAAGAAAAGGATTTGGGGATTATGATATCAGAGCAAAGCAGGAGCGCTTCCCCACTGCAAGACCAATGCTACAGGAAAAAGGAAAGCATTCAGTTCAAATATTATATATTTTAGACATTCCTAACCCACTTTCAAGGTATGTTGCCCTCACCAGGTGGCTTACAGAAAGATTTAAAAATACAGCAACCACTCATACATAAGAATGGGAAAGAGAAGGCTTGGGTATTGCACAGGGCTAATTTGGTAATGTGGGCAACATAAAATCCTCACTTGTAATCTTTCCAAAATTGTCTTAGACAAGATGCTGTTCCCTTAGCTACAGTCCAAACGAACCACTTGAAAGCAATAAATTCGGTGCTTATTTTTGTTATTGCTTATTTATCATACGTTCTAAAGCATACTTGTTCTTACATGTGTGACTGTGAGGCCATTAAGGATCTGCGAGTTTTGTATAGTAGTAAAAAATAGAGCTATTTGGGAAAATGAATCCCAAAAATATTAAGCTTGTTCAAGTGGCCGTGGGATTCGGGCATTTCTGGAGGGAAATGGAAAGGCATATTCTGAAAAGACAACAGTGTCCACTGGAATCTGGAGGAGTGAACCAGGCCCCCAAGTACCGTTGTTGTTGTTGTCAGTCGCGAAGTCATGTCTGACCCATCACGACCCCATGGATAACATTCCTCCAGGCCTTCCTGTCCTCCACCATCTCCCAGAGTCCACCCAAGCTCACACCAACTGCTTCAGTGACTCCATCCAGCCACCTCATCCTCTGCCGTCCTCTTCTTCTTTTGCCATCTATTGTTCCCAGCATTAGACTTCTCCAGGGAGTCCTTCCTTCTCATCAGGTGGCCAAAGTATTTGAGTTTCATCTTCACTATCTGGCCTTCTGAAGAGCAGTCAGGGTTGATCTCCTCTAGGACTGACTGGTTTGATCACCTTGCGGTCCAAGGGACTCGCAGGAGTCTCCTCCAGCACCACAATTCAAAGGCCTCAATCCTTTGGTGCTCAGCCTTCCTTATGGTCCAGCTTTCACAGCCATGCATTGCAACTGGGAAAACCATAGCCTCGACTATACACACTTTTGTTGGCAGGGTGATGTCTCTGCTTTTTAGTATGCTGTCTAGACTTGCCATAGCTTTCCTCCCCAGGAGCAAGTGTCTTTTAATTTCTTGGCTGCAGTCCCCATCTGCGGTGATCTTGGAGCCCAGGAAAATAAAATCTGTCACTACCTCCATTTCTTCCCCATATATTTGCCAGGAAGTGAGAGGCCCGGATGCCATGATCTTAGTTTTCTTAATGTTGAGTTTCAAGCCAACTTTTTGCGCTCTCTTCCTTCACCCGCATCAAGAGGCTCTTTAGTTCCTCTTCACTTTCTGCCATGAGAGTGGTATGATCTGCATATCTGAGGTTGTTGATATTTCTCCCAGCAATCTTAATTCCAACTGGTGATTCATCTAGCCCCGCCTTTCTCATGATGTGCCCTGCATATAAGTTAAATAGGCAGGGCGACAGTATACAGCCTTGCCGAACTCCTTTCTCAATTTTGAACCAGTCAGTACTTCCGTGCCCAGTTCTCACTGTTGCTTCTTGACCCGCATATAGGTTTCTCAAGAGACAAATAAGATGGTCTGGTACTCCCATCTCTTTAAGAACTTGCCACAATTTGTTGTGATCCACACAATGAAAGGCTTTAGCATAGTCAATGAAGCAGAAGTAGATGTTTTTCTGGAACTCCCTAGCTTTCTCCATGATCCAGCGTATGTTGGCAATTTGATCTCTAGTTCCTCTCCCTCTTCAAAATCCTGCCTGTACTTCTGGTAGTTCTTGGCCCACATACTGCTGGAGCCTAGCTTGTAGGATTTTGGGCATCACTTTGCTAGCATGTGAAATGAGTGCAATGGTGCGGTAGTTTGAACATTCTTTGGCATTGCCCTTCTTTGGGATCGGAATGTAAACTGACCTTTTCCAATCCTGTGGCCACTGCTGAGTTTTCCAAATTTGCTGGCATATTGAGTGTAGCACTTTTATTGCATTGTCTTTTAGGATTTTGAATAGCTCAACTGGAATACTGTCGCCTCCATTAGCTTTGTTGTTGCTCAGACTTCCTAAGACCTATTTGACTTCATATTCCAGGATGTCTGGCTTGAGGTCAGTGACCACCCCATCGTGGTATCAGGGACATTAAACTCTTTCTTGTATAGTTCTTCTGTGTAATCATGCCACCTCTTCTTAATCTCTTCTGCCTCTGTTAGGTCCCTGCCATTTATCATGCCCATCTTTGCATGAAATGTTCCCTTCATATCTCCAATTTTCTTGAAGAGATCTCTGGTCCTCCCTATTCTATTGTTTTCTTCTATTTCTTTGCACTGTTCATTTAAGAAGGCATTCTTATCTCTTCTAGCTGTTCTCTGGAATTCTGCATTCAACTGTTTCTATCTTTCTCTTTCTCCCTTGCCTTTCGCTTCCCTTCTTTCCTCAGCTATTTGTAAAGCTTCCTCAGACAGCCATTTTGCTTTCTTGCATTTCTTTTTCTTTGGGATGGTTTTAGTTGCTGCCTCTTGTACAGTGTTGCGAACCTCCGTCCATAGTTCTTCAGGCACTCTGTCTATCAGATCTAATTCCTTAAATCTATTTGTCACCTCTACTGTATATTCATCAGGGATATGATTTAGGTCATACCTGAGTGGCCTAGTGCTTTTCCCTACTTTCTTCAACTTAAGCCTAAATTTTGCAACAAGAAGCTCATGATCTGAGCCACTGTCAGCTCCTGGTCTAGTTTTTACTGACTGCATAGAACTTCTCCATCTTTGGCTGCAGAGCACATAGTCAATCTGATTTCTGTGTTGACCGTCTGGTGATGTCCATGTGTAGAGTCGTCTCTTGGGTTGTTGGAAAAGACTGTTTGCTATGACCATTGTATTCTCTTGACAAAATTCTACCAGCCTGTGCCCTGCTTCATTTTGTACTCCAAGGCCAAACTTGCCTGTTATTCCGGTTATCTTTTGGCTTCCTACTTTAGCATTCCAATCCCCCATGATGATAAGGACATCATTTTTTGGAGTTAATTCTAGAAGGTGTTGTAGGCCTTCATAGAACTGGTCAACTTCAGCCTCTTCAGCACCAGTGGCTGGGGCATAGACTTGGACTATTGTGATGTTGAATGGTTTGCCTTGGATTCAAACTGAGATCATTCTGTCATTTTGGAGATTGTATCCCAGTACTGCTTTTCCTACTCTTTTCTTGACTATGAAGGCTACTCCATTTCTTCTGAGGGATTCTTGCCCGCAGTAGTATACCTGATGGTCTTCTGAATTAAATTCACCCATTCCTGTCCATTTTAGTTCACTGATTCCTAAGATGTCGATGTTCAGTCTTGTCATCTCTTGTTTGACCACATCCAGCTTGCCTTGATTCATGGATCTTATATTCCAGGTTCCTATGGAGTATAGACCTTTGCAGCATCGGAATCTCCTTTCACCACCAGATACATCAGCAACTGAGTGTCCTTTCGGCTTTGACCCAGTCGCTTCATTCTTTCTGGCGCTACTAGTACTAGCCCTTTGCTCTTCCCCAGTAGCATATTGGACACCTTCCGACCTGAGGGACTCATCTTCCGGCATCATATCTTTTTGCCTTTTGGTACTGTCCATGGGGTTTTCATGGCAAAGATACTGGAGTGGGTTGCTATTTAGGCACTGAATTAAAGATGAAAAGGGAAAAGTCTTCTGTGATGGCTCAATTTAAACACGAGGTGGCACCATATCCTAATGCCTCTTGTAGAGGCTACCCTTAACCGCTTACAGGAGCTGAAACTTCATTTAGATTTAAATGGCTTATTTGTGAGCAAAACTGGAAGGCAAGTTTTCTTTGCTTTATACAAATTGTCTTTCCTTTTATAAAATATTTTGCATCAGGGCTGTAGCATTTAATTAATTAACCAGTTAAATCAATAGATTTTTAAAACTCTCTTGATCAGCTAAAAATTTATACATACAGCAGATTTGTAGTGAGTTATATTTAAACACAGTTGGCATAGAAAAACCGCAGTTCTTCAGATCCCCAGAAGATCTGAATAGTCAAGCCATTTCTGTATTCATTTGGCCTTGGAAGAACTTTAAGACAGTTTGCAGGTTTTGGCTAATTTAGTGGGCTTGGGCTGAAAGAAAGGAGGACACCCCCGTTCCTTACACCTTCTGGGAAGGAATTGACTTTGTGAATCCAAGAGGTTGGCAGTCACCATATTTTCCCCATTTTTTCAAGGAGTATATTCTGGAGGAAAACATGGCATCCATTTCTCTTCCCAGAATTCCGATTGGAGCAGGCCATTTTTTGGAGAAAAGACGATAATAGCCACCATGAAAGAATTTCATCAAATCACACTGCTCCCCAAAATCACACTCTCTACCCTTAGAAATTGCCAAAGTGCAATTCAATTCAGTCTGAGTTTATAGAACAAAAGTAGCATTTGGAGTTGAGCCCAGAAACCAGCCGAAATCCAGTGCAGATGTTATAAGCACTAGTTTACAATGACAGGTTACATACAGCATGGCAGATCCAAGTTAAGATCAATTTGGCTACCATGTTTGACCTAATTTCTTTAAAGCAGGTCAGTGCTTGATGTTGTGATGATTTGGAATATCTAAAGCTCCCACAGACTTCTAGTTTGTAAAGAATTCCTTGTGTGATCAGCTAGGGTGATCCTTCCTTGCCATACAGGTCAACAGTTATCTCCAAGCCTGACTTTTTTCATACTTTCCATAGAGTGGGTTAAAAAGAAACCGACAAGCCGAAACATCCTGGCAAGAATGCCACTGTTTTTTACACTGGGCGAGACTATACTACTCTGTCAGTTTGCAGATTCCCACAGGTCTTCTGATTTCCTCCCTACCTTCCCCTCCCACCTTCTCGCCCATTTGATATTATTTTCTCTTGAGGCTGATTTCTTAGCTGGCTTGATTTATGGTATGTCAGGAGAACTTCGCCAGCCAGTGTGGAGGAGGTAGTTACACGTGAATGTGTTTCTGGGATGATTCTAACTCCCTTGTCCTTTTGGCACCGGTTCAAAGATTTTTGATATTTTGCAAACTACCATGGGCCTGCCTCAGCCTGGGAGCTGCTAATTGGCACAGCCTTTGGGAAAAGGTGGTCGCAAAAAGCAGGCAAGCTTGGTTTTGTTTTTTTAAGGGGTGGTGGTGTGGATATCTGAGGATGGCTAGGCTCTGCCACTCTTCCTGTACAACTGAGGCAGAAAGGAGGTAAACTGGATCAAACCACAGCATGCATGACTATATTCAGAGCAGAATAAGTGTTATGATTACATTCTGCTTTCCCTCGGTGCTATAATTCTTAAAATGGGGGTGGTGGTGGTTCTACAGGGTGTTTTGCAAAGTAATCTAAGAGGACACGTCCCTGACAATCAGAACCCTCCAGGTCCTTGTTTACAGTGGTGCCTTGGCTCAGGGACTGCCTGGCCCAGAGTGGTTTGCCTGGCTGAGTCGGCTACCTTTGTGTGATTGGGTTAAAAACCAACATATATAGTTAAAACCAACATATAACACAACAGCAAACAAGCCAAATTGAATCATCACCAAAACAGCTTGGAAATGGAATACCATTCCATTAAATAACATTCCATTAAATAACAATAACGTTCCATTAAAAATAATTTTTAAAATGTAATTAACTGCACAGAAGCGACTTTAAAATGTGAACTGTACAGCACTATCTAAAAACCTAAGTAAGCACATGAGCAAGTGCATCTCCCAGCATGCATTTTATTGCTTACACAGGCTGGGAGATGGGGATCTGGAGACAACCTGAAAGAGGTTGTGCCCGGGGAAGCCAAAGTGAGAGAGATTGTTCAGCATTACACAGAGGAAAACAGCTCTCATTTGAGAGGGTCAAGTGCTTTGTAACACATTAAGAGTCAAGCTGAATGAAAATTGTCTCTTAAAACGGTGACATTTGTATCCAGCTATTTACGGCAGGTCACATTTTATTTATTTCTCCCTCTTCTTCTTCGTCTTCTTGTTTTTGCAAGGAATCCAAACTGGCTAACAGAATCCTTGTCCTCTACATTTTATCTTCACAGCCACCCTGAGAGGTAGATCAGGATGAGGGTCTGTGACTGGCTCGAAGTACCTCTGGCAGGCTTCATATAGCAATGTGAGGACTGCAACCCAGCAGTCCTTCAAGCAGAAGCTGCCTGCAACTGGAGTCCATTTTCTGACAGCCCTTCAAAAAGAGGACTGCATAAAACCACATAGCTGCCTAAAGGGGCCACCTCTGAAAAGGCCCTACCATTCTGGCTCGCTGATTTCATCGCTGCCAACAGTGAGCAATTGAACTTGGCCCCCATTGCAGATCCTAATGCTTGGACAGATCTCTGTGGTGGCCAGCATTTCTTCTAGCAATGCGGTCTGAAACCATTTCTGGAATTCAGATTATTTCCATGAAACATAAAGACACACATGAAACTTCCCCACTGGCTGGTGCAGCCAAGTCAAAGTCCATTCCCATTTGCTCAAGGAAAGAAGTCGTCTTCTGTGTAGGTCAAGCAGGGAAAGGGAAAGGGGGTGACACATGGAGAGAGGGCAGCAAAGTTGAGTTTTCAGCGCACCAGGTGGCTCATGAACGAACAACACATTCTCTGCTTGCTTGGCTGCTGCAAATCTCTCTCTCTCTCTCTCTCGACTCAGAAATGTGTGAAAGTTAACTTTTCTTCCTCTTCTTCTACTTCTCCTCCTCCTCCTCTCATTTTCATTTTTGGACTCTGTTTCTCTCGCCCTTTTTCAGATTGGCCCTCAAGCGGAACTGTTCTCAGGGAAACATTCCATTTCACAAGGACTAACGACTTTCCTCTGTGCCCTTGCATTAATGAGACCCAGGCCTGGCCCTCATCAGAGAGAAACCATGCACGTAATTGCTTGCATTTTTAATTCAAGAGGGTTATGATAGGAGAATCAAAGTCACACACTACCATCGCCAAGGCTGACTCTGTCACGGGCCATTGGCTGGGCCAATTTTCTTTGATTTTTTTTTTAATACTTATTTCTTGCCCTCCCCTTTCCCATCTTTTCTCATTCTTCTTGCATGCATGTGAGGTGTCTCACTTTTTTTTTTTTTTTTAAGCCAGTCTCCCAGAGACCTCCGTCAGTGTTTCAAGGCCCTCAGGCTTTGGCCTAGTTGGCATCTCCTTCCGCCCCCTCCCGGCAGGCAAATAAAGATTACTCTTGCACCTGGGTCTGCTGTTGAGTTCTGGGAGACTGCTTCCAATGGAGCTCCCCCAGATCAGGTTCTCTGTGCCGAAAAGGTTGACGCGTCCAGTAGGAAACATGCTCGAGAAGGTCGGCAGTTTTCACCGCACCTCCCCACTGCAGTGCAGCGAAACCCAAGTTCAGCTTGGAAGACAGAAGAAAAATCAAATTCGGACCCCGAGCAACCAGCTCTGCATTTAGGAAAGGTCGCTCACTGGATCAAGGCCAGGACTTGGTCTCTTGTAGGAAAGAAGTCTGAAAGGTGTGCGTTTTTGTTTTATGACTTCCCAAAGTATGTCGGGATGATAAATTTAATTCCCTCCAGTCTCAGACTTCACCAACGGGGGCAAAATATAAGATCCTTTTCACTCTCTTGGGATTGGGGTTTCCATGGAAGTCTGAGGTCTTTGTAGAAAGCTGGATGATGAGTATTTTTTATTTACAGAAGCCTAGTCCAGGATGAAGTCGTAGAATATGTAATGTGACAGTTTATAGCATATGTAAAGTTGGATTTGCACATTCATGGAATGACTTTTTGTCCCATTGTCCCTGGGCATGTCATGAGCGGAGCTGGCTGGAGCCGGGGGTCAGACTAGATGGTCCGGGAGACCCCTTCTGACTCGCTCTGTTTCTGTGTTTCTGTCTTCTCAGTACCTAGCACAACCATGAGAGAAACCAACCTAATATCCTCCTAGCGTAGTTTCTTTCCCTCTCAGAGAGCCAGAGGCGCAGTGGTTAAGAGGGCAGAACTGCGACTCAGGTGGTCGGGGTTCTAATCCCCACTCCGCCATGGAGCCCACTGGGTGACTTTGGGCCAGTCACTCACTCTCAGCCCAACCTACCTCGCAGGTTTGTTGTTGCGGGGACAAGATTGAGAACAGAAGGCGGAGAATGATGTAAGCTGATCTGCGCTCATAGGAAAGAAGTGGGATATAAATCTAATAAGTAGCTAAATGTCGCTTTCTCTTACAGTTGTATCCTTCCTTTGAGAAGTTCAGGGTGGCATTCTTTCCTTGCTGCATCTACACAACAGCTTTGTGAGATGGGTTATATGGCTGGCTGACCCAAATCCATCCACTGAACCTCATGGCCAGAGTTAGTCAATAGGACTTCTGTCCCATGACCAGCTACCCCATGCCAGCTTCTGCTTAGAATTACAGACAAGTTTAGTTCCCAGTGAGGTGGCTAATTTGTGTCTGATTCATACTGTTTCAGATGGCAGCTCCTGCAGTTAGCTTTCTATAAGTAGGAAGAAGGGAAAAAGAGAGATGTCACTGCATTTGGAAAACTAGCATGTCTGGAAAAGCTTCCCTGGCGCACGAGTTTCTTACGTGCAGGGAATAGTTTGTCTGGAGGATCATTCAGTCATGTGGACCCCCACTTAGTCTGAAGTGGTATGCCTCATGCTAAACTTTAAGGCAGGGGTCTCAAACTCAACTTACCTGGGGGCCGCATCAAGTATTCCCCCACCGCGGTGGTGGTGGGCCGCTCATCCCATGGCCGGCCCGGGCGCCGCTGGTGCTTTGAAGGCTGCAGGGCCCCTCCCCCGTGCCCCGTCCGTCCCGGCCATTGGCCCGTGGGCCGCGAGTTTGAGACCCCTGCTTTAAGGGGTATATTGTTCAAATTCTCTAAAAAGGTGATGTTTTAATAGTTGTCTTTTGCTTCTCCTTTCTCAGTTCAACAGAATCTTCCAGAAATGCCTACTCTGCTTCGCTCCATTTATCCGTCCTGCCAAAATGGGCCCTTTCAGGTCCGAAGGTCACCACATCTTGTTTCGGCTGCCCACGGCTGTGTGCCATTATTCACTTCCTGTGGTTTCGAATCAAAGGCTGGCATTGCAGAGGCCGGTTCACAACAGGGGAGGTTATCTCACAAGCTGGAACAGGAATTGGCCTTTTGTGGTATGTTATGGGACACGCAGCACATTAACCATAAATGCGTGATCAGTTGAGTGAATGAAAAGTCGTTTCCAGAGGGCTACAGTTCTGAATGGGAGAGAAATCGTGGGGGGAGCATTCTTAACCCTTTTTACAAGCCGCCATTTCCCTGCTCAGAATTGCTCCCCCATTCCCAGGGATGCATTTCCTTTGCGTGAATCTGAGGCCCAGTTGCCCACGCAAACCCATCTCTGGGATGCTGTGCCAGAAGGGTGGGCAGTTGTGAGCAGCAGAACAACACCGTGGCAAAGAATTTAGCAAGCAGCTCCAGGGTAGCTGCCACTTGTCACACAAGGCAAAGCAGTCTTGGAGTTACCTGTAAACAGTTGTTAGCGCTTGGATAGCAAGGTGAGATGTACTGTATTTCTATCTATATAGTAGTGAATATTTCTGAATGCATATCTGTACATTTCAATTCGCATGTCCAGGTTTTAGGCTACTCAGTGTCCCTCTTGTGTCCTGTAACGGGGCGGCTTTTCCTCTATTGCCCCCATAGCTCATAACAACGGTTTGGTGTGCGGCAGAAACAGTTCAGATCAATCCATTCGACTTCGGACATCCAACATTCAAACAAGTGTTATGTATTAATTACACCTTTGTGCTACTCTTTGGGCAGTTCACAGCAAAGAAAACTAAAATACAGCATGGTGAAATGCGATATAAATTTTAAATTACAGGATAGAATTAAAACCTAACAGCAAGGCAAAGGTTTAAAATGCAGTAAAGCTTAGACAGAAAAAAGACTTCCAGCTCCTAGCTTGCCCTAGCCGGCACGATGGGCTGGGCCATGATGGGAGCGTGAGGACTTTTTCTGGCTAAATATGCATAGGATTGCACCCTAAGAAATTTAAAACAAAAGAAACAGGCGCTTGGGCTAACCGAGGGTATGGAAATAGGATAATATGCCTGGGGAAATAGGCAGATCTTCCCTGGCACCAAAAAGAGCACAACTTGGGTGCCAGGTGAGTGCCCCTGGGAAGCTTACCCCAAAGTAGCAGTGCCCCAACAGAAAAGGCCCTCTTGGTAGCAACCCACCCCCAATTCCTTTAGTGAGAGCTATCAGAGAAGGACCGCTGAGAACAGTCCTAGGGTCCAGGCAGATACACAGTGGAGGAGATGGCTTCAAATAACGAAGCTCGAAGCCATTTGAGGCTTTGAATCGGGTGCAGACATGGAAAGACAACCATGGAGAAGCACTGGCCCAATATGACCACGCTGGCCAGTCCCCATTAGCAATCTTTCTACCCTACCTTGGGCCAGAGAGCTTCCCACCTTTTTGCCCCCATGTGGCAAACAGAAACTGCAGGGCCTCTACCAAACTGGACAAGTGGATGATGCAGACAGTGATTTCCTGCCATCGTAGTGAGTTGTGTCACCATCTCTGCTGGTGTTCATAAGCTGATACGCTCCAGGCATGCCACTGCCTGGGCTGGCTGGGGATGATAGTGCCTGTTGTCCAGAGCACTTGCTTGGGGAAAGCTGATACAAGCCATTGATAATACTGCAAATTGTGTCTATCTAGGTAGATATAGGTAAGCTATTTTTTTTAGGGTAAAAATGAGCTTGTCCTCGAAACTTTCCTTTTCAACTGCTTTAACTTTTCCTTGGATTTCTTCTTAAATATTAACAGAAAAGCCATTGGGTGAATGTTCAGTGGAGCAGAAGGACCATGTTCAAAGTGCAGGTGTCTTGTGCAAGCATCAGGTCAAGAAAAGGAGGATTCTTGGGGATATTTCTCCTGAAGACACATTTCCTTCCCTGCCCTGGTCATCGAGGTAATGTTGCCTTTTGCTATGAGATTTTTCTTCCAAGGAAACTTGAGTTGAACATATGGATTAGTTGACAGGAAGGCATATCATACAGCATTAACCTGTTTTCATAGGACAGATTGACTAATACCCATGGTATCCTGGCCACTCTGAAAATATAGCCTGGGCATCTCATCATATACATATTAATTAATCAGTTCTTTATTTGCCTTAGCCATATGCCTTTGCATATACAATATCCTAGTTTTCCAAGTGCCAAAATGAAATTACCCATTAACCCTAACTGGGCATGGAAATGGGAGAACCAAAAGGAGCTGGATTGGAATGGAGCATTCCAACAGGCACCTTTTTCCATGTTGTGCTCCCATTTGTAATTTTATGTTTACATTTTCCCATTTATTTAAAAGACAGTTGAGGATCATTCTGAAGGATGGTCTTTCATATCCTCTCTCCTGTGGCAAGCTTGTGGCATTCTTCATTTGCTCATCTAGAATGTGCCATCACAGGGATTTTCCTTGAGGAATTTTGTTCAACCTCCTGATTCTTTCCAAAAAAAAAGAGGAGGGAAATTTCAAAATGACATTTAGAAAACTTGATAACCCATACTCATTATGGGTTCTTGTTTTGTCTGAATCTAGCTACACTGTCAACCATGAACATCCCATGAAGAAATTCCATGGTTTGTTGTTGGGTTGTGAATTGTAGCTTGTCCGCCATGCCTTGTTCCATGATAACCCAGGTTGTTACCGGTGGGTGGGTGGGTTACTTCTCAAAGGAAAAGCTATGTTTGTATGCCCAAAACATCAAGGCTTTGGGTTCTAAAGGGTGACACTTCCAAAGTACCAAGCACTCTAAAAACATGACAGCAGCTTCTGCCTTTTCTAATCCAGCTAAGCACTTACCTTCTTATGGCCAACACAACTCCTCTACATTCGATACACATAGTGTTGCTTTTCCTGTGCCAAAGAAAAGTTCAGTCTGTAGGAGGTGAAGAAGGCACTGGGCATCTTTGATCATTTCAGGATTTGTTCCACACCTGCAACTTGAAAGGCGCTTTTGGTGGATGTTATGCTACATTTCCACAAGAATAGATCGCAACACTTCCCACAGCCTTCTGTGTGATGGTTATTGCTAAAATAGGCCCAGGCAGGAGAACAGACTTTAAAGAACCAACTTGTTTCCTCTGACCTGGGCATTTTACGATCACAGCACAGGCCATGGGCCATCCCGTGAATGAATGTTTGGAGATGGCATTTTCTTGTTTAATGTGATAATTTCATTTCTAATTTTAATTTAAAATATTTTTAATAAGTAAAGCCTTGCCGTTTTCAATATGCTACTTGTGAATGTTTGTAGAATACATGGGATGTTTAAGGCTACTGCCCAGAGTGACTCCTAATTTTCAGACTGGGGCACCTTTTTAAAATGGTTGGCTGTTCTCCGATCTGGAGATCTTTGGGTGTGTTGAATGTCCTGTGTCAGCCCCAACCGGCGTGTCCAGTGGTTAAAATGATGTGAGGGGTAGATTCAATCCAATTGGGCTGCCTGTATGGACCCCCATGGCTAATGTTGAAGTAGAGACTGGTCTATTCTATGTAGCTATCAATGAGCGGCCTGGTGGTTGCATTTAAGTGGACTGAATTGACAACAGGGTGTCTCTTAAGTGTAGTGGAGGAATATCATGACTGTGTGGGCTTTCTTTGTAACATTGATGAAATTGGATTTTGCAGCAGTGGGTTTGTGCCTATCTTGGGAATTGAAACATGCACAAATGTACACTTCCAAAAGTCTGCAGATAGCCCCAAAATATGCAGAGTGTGTTCATCTCCACACGCTTGCTCTCGTTTTCTCCAGCCACAGCTTCTGAGCCAGGCCCAAGGACAGCCTCACATACAGCATATGACCGGAGTTTAGTCCTGAAGTTTCCAGTACACAGATCACTATTGGCTAAGCTGCTCCTATCCAGGAATGGGTGCAGTTGGCATATAAACAGGATTTAATGTAGTTCTTGATTTATGCTAGCATAGCACATATTTGCAAGATCATATTCATCTCTAAATAAGAAGCAGAAAGGGGAAAAAAAGGAAGCTCTGTTGTGTTTTATCGGCAGTCAGAAGTCAGCGGCTATGGGATTTTATAGTAATTACTCCCCCATATTTCTTCATAGGATTGCAGTCATGCTCGTCTGAATAAGCTGGGAATTCTTTCTGTGTTGTTGAAAGGGATCTGGATGCTCTCTATTCTCCCACTGTGGTTTTAATTTTGAGTCTTCCTTTTGTGTGTCATTTTTCAATGCAGATTTTCTTTCTAATCTGTATTTTGTTAGTGCCGTTTTTGGCAGACAGGTGGAATATGAATGAAGTATTCGATAGTCTGGTATGAAGCAGGAATGGTGCATGTTTTTATGACAGTCTGCAGTTCATAATTTAGCACAATACTATTTGCATAAACCAAATAATTTTAAAAGCTGTGCAAAGATTGCAGCTTTAACATGTTTTGCGAGCCATTGCGGGCTGCAATGTGAAATGCTGTAGCTTTTTGTTTTGCTTTCTCAGTTCATGAGGGTTGTTCATGACTTTGCTCCCTTTAGGCCCACAAACTGTAGTCTTTTCTGTGCCTATTGCAATTCAGACTGTCAATATTAGGACTAGAACTTCCCTCGTGCAAGTGGAAACGACTCTCCAGTAAATGCCTTTTGACTGAACCTGAAGGCCAAAAATATACATGTTTGTATGTACAATAAGCGATCTCTTTTATGTCGGCTCCTTTCTAAAAGCCACAGCTTCCACGTCAGCCAAGGGCCAGAGATCAAATGTGGGTCATATTTGGAGAAGGTGGAGACGAAATGCAGGTAAAGAAGCTGGCCATATTACATCATGGCATGTGCATGTGTAGGCCAGAGGGAGTCCGGGCGAAAGAGCTCTCCAGCCAAAGGAGCAAGAGCTCTGCAGGGGTTTTCGTGGCCCCGTCTGGGGAGCAGCACCTCCCACCCACAAGCCAAAAGGCTGGAGTGCAGATTGCCAGAATGCTGAGAAACAGAATCTTTGCTTTCATTCTTTGTTTAACTCTGCAGATTTCCTTTCAGCCACTCTGTCTCAGCTGAAGGGAAACATGTATGGGCTTTAAAAATTGCCTTTCCAGGTTCTGGATGGTTCTTTCTCTACCCAACCCCATTCCAAACCTTGTGTTCTTTGAGCCTTTTGTGAGGGTTTCTGGGAAACAGGAATTTGTACTATTTCATACATTGGGAACTCTAAGCAAGGAGGGAGGAGAGGTACGGAATACGACGTTGTTCTGTTTGTTTATTCAGTCAGGACATTTCTGTACCCCTTTTTTCCAGGAAAGCACCCAGCACCCTGTCTGGCTCATGGTATAATCCATGAAAGCCAGTGCAGTTGTAATGGGGATATACAATAAAAACTCATGGTGTTATCAGAACAGAACCCTTAAACCAGGGGTGCTGAACCCCGTTCAGTCGGAAGGCCAGATTTCATTTTGGAGAAACTCTCGGGTGCATTCTGGGGATAGGTGGGGGGGCCAAAGACAAACGGGGCCGGGCCAAAAGGAAAGTGGGCAAGGTATAAGCCCCCTTAGATTCCACGCAGAAAAAAAAGTTGGATATAAGGATAACAAAGAAACAAACAACTCTTTGAGGGCAGGTCTCCACTTTTTTTCTCCCCACAATCCCCTGGGTCAAGCCATAGAAATTTAAGGGCTGGAATCTGTGAGAAAAGCGATGCGTTTTCTGAGTCCCTGGAAGCACCTGAGGCACAGGGACCGTGATGTTTGGCTGGGAAGAATTCATGAGGCGTGTAGGACAGTGATGGGTCGGGCGGGGAGGGTGGTATGTGGAGAGAGAACCGGCGAGCCACTTTTGCAAAACCCTCCTGACCAAGCGAGGGCCTCCTGGGAGGAGGGGTATGTGGGGTGGGGGTCAGCAGAGGGGATGGGGTGGCAGGGAATAGCAATGAGGCAAGGAAACAATATCTACTCAATTAGGTTCGTCTCCCAACGTGTGGAGAGTGGCCAAAGTCCAGGTTAGCCACTGTGACAGAACATTATTACAACCGAACGCCATGGAATTTGCTCAGAGGCCAAGCTGGGGCAGTCATCCTTCCCGCTCGCTTTCCCCCTTTCTACACATGGGTGCCTTCTTCGGGGCAAAACCTTGCTGATGGCCCAACTCGTCCTTGCCATCGCTGACCTGGGCCCTTTGGCAGTCAGGCTTTTTTCCGCCTTCATCTTTCCCGTCTCAAAAGCGCATCCTTCAGGTGAGCTCCTGCCCATAGCTTAGGCCAGGGTGGCAGGCCTTAGGCTTAAGGATCTACATGCCCACCCTGAGAATACAGTGTGTTGTTTCATAAAAGCATAGAACAGTAGAGGTTGGAAGGAGCCAAAGTGCTGGACTCCCAAGTTAAACCATCCCTTTCAGGTGGCTGTCCAGTTGAATCCTGGATGCCTCTCGTTTGGGAAAGCCCACAGCCTCCCTAGGTCATGGGCTCTGTTATTCTACTGCTCTTAACAGTGAGGAAGTTATTGCTGATATTCAGCCAGAACTTGGCTTCCTGTAACTCGAGCCCATTATTTCCATGTTGTGCACTCTGGGATGATCTAGAAGAGATCCGGTCTTTCCTCTTTGTGGCAGCCTTTCAAGGACTTGTAGAGTGCTATCCTATCTCCCCTCATTCTCCTCTTCTCAAGGCTAAACATGCCCAGTTTTTCCCATCTCTCCTGGCATGGCTTTGTTTCTAGACCCTGGATCATCCTTGCTGCCCTCCTCTGAACCCTTTCCAGCTTGTCTACATCTTTCTTGAACGGTGGTGCCCAGAATTGGACTCCAGATGAGGCCTAACCAGTGCTGGGTAAAGGGGAACTAGTGCTTCACATCATTTGGAAGTGATGCCTCTATTAATGCAGCCCAAAATAGCATTTGCCCTTTTTGCAGCCACATTGCATTGTTGACTCATATTCAGCTTGTGATCTACAACCATTCCAAGATCGCTCTCACTTTCAGTATCAATGAGCCAAGTATTCCCCATCTTGTAACAATGCATTTGGTTTCACTTTCCTAGGTGCAGAACTTGGCCTCTGCCCCTGTTGAATTTCATTGTATTGTTTTCAGTCCAGCACTCCAACTATTGAGGTCACCTTGAAAGCTAATACCTTTCCATCTTCCAGGGTATTAGCTATCCCGGCAAGTTTGGTGTCATCTTCAGATGTGATAAGTGTTTCCTGCACTTCCTCACCCAAATAATTAATAAAATGTTGAAGAGCACTGAGGCCTGTGGTACCCCACTCGTTACATCTCCCCAGTTTTAGAAGCTGGCATTAATGAGCAGTCTTTGAATCCAACTCTGTAGCCAACCATGGATTCATCTGATTGTTGTTCCATCTAGCCCACTCTTTGCGAGTTTACTAATCAGGATATCATGGGGCAGAAAAGCTTTTCTGAAATCAAGTTATATTATGTCCACAGCACAGTCCATCTGGGATGTTACCCAGTCAAAAAATAAAATCAGATGAGTCTGGCAGAATTTGTTCTTGAGATATCCATGCTGGCTTCTTGTAATCACTGGATTGTTATCAAGGTGTTTTGCAAACGCACTGCTTTATAATCTGCTCCAGATTTTTCTCAGGGATTGATGTCAGACTGATTGGTCTGTAGTTCCCAGATTCTTTTTTTCCCCTTTCTTGAAGATGGGGACAACGTTAGTTCTTCTCTGTCATCTGGCACTTCTCTGTCCACCATGATTTCTCAAAAATAATAGACAGTGATTCTGAGAGTTGTTCTGTCAGCTCTTTTATGACTCTAGGATGTAACTCATTCAGTCCGGGATATTTGAACTTATTCAACCCAATTAGATGATTCTTGACCATTTGCCTATCAATCTTGAGCTTCCCTCCTCCTCCTTCAGCTTGTATTTCCCTTTATCAAGAAGGTCATAGATACCCTTTTGGGGGAAAACTGTGCTAATGTAGGAATTGAATACTTCTGCCTTTTCTGTGTCATCCTTTCACATTTTGTCATCCAGCTTGAGTAGCTGAACCCCCTTTTTCTTTCCTCTGTCTTTTACTTTGGACATATCTGAAGAAGGCTTTTTTGTTGCTTTTAGCCACCTTCACTAGTCTCAGTTCATTCTCAGCTTTAGCCTCAACACCGTCCCTGCAATCCCATGTCATCTGCCTGTATTCTTCCTTTGTAGCCTGGCCTTCCTTCCACTCCCTATCGATGTCCTTTTTTGTTTTCAGATCATTTCTAAGCTTTTTGTGAAGTCACATGGGTTGCTTCTGTCGTCTTCTACCTCTTTTCCTTGTTGGAATTGTTTGTAATTATGCCATGTTTGGCAGAATTCTCCTCCCAACAGATACTGGAGAAATTAAACTCCCCCAAACAATGATATTGGGTCTCCTTGAAGCAATTTGCTTTTCAAAAGTTTCACCTTCATTGTCTTCTTGACTGCATGCTCCGTAATAGACTCCAACCACTGTGTTCTTTTTATTCCTTGCTCCATTTATAGCAGTCCAAATCCTCTGAACAGGACTACTAAGCTGTGCAGAGATATATATCTTTAACATATAGAGCAACTCCACCTCCCTTTCTGTTCCTTCTGGTCTTCTTGGACAGATTATATCCTTCAATTGCTGAGTTACAGTCATCCCACCCAGCTCCCTCTTGATTATCTAGATTTCGCTAGTGTGTATTCATTAGATCTTTCCAGATGGTGAAATGTGATTGTCATTGTGAAGGTTTCGCGCTAACCCTGCCCACTATGGTGGGTTGGCTGAAGAAATCCAGGCCTGCTAGAAATCATTCCTATTGCCATATCGCTTATTAGCTTTTCCTCTATTTTTTCTATCAAGGCAATGGAGCAAAGGCACTTTTCCCAGCTTTAAGTTGATGGTCAGCTTGTCAGCTATTTATATTTCAATTATAATAATTGCCCTTAAATTTGCATCCATCCACACAAATGAGCAAATACCATTTTCCTGCAAACTGGCAATCTTTTCTGGGCCCACCAATGCATTGTCCCAGCATCAGGCGCAAAAGACATTTGCTTAGAATTAGGGCTGCAAAGCCCGTGCTGGATCTGTCCATGGGTCTGTCCAGTTCTGCTTTCTGTTCTCACAGTGGCCAGCCAGCTTTGCCAGTGAGAAACCCTCAAGCTGAGCACCCTCCTGCCTGTGTCCCCCAGCAATCGGGGCACATAACTGCCTCTGGTCGTGGAGGCTATCAGGGCTAGCTGTTGGATAGCCTTCTCCAGGAGTTTGGCCAATCTCCTTTAAAATTGCCCCAGTTGGTGGTAGTGAAAACCTTGGTTTGACTATGTGCTTTGTGAGGTAGCTCTTCCTTTTATCTGTCCTACTCCCCCCCCCCCCAGCCCCGTCCTTAGCTTCTTGGGTTGACCCTGCTAGGTTCTAGTATCATGGGAACTGAAGATTTGTTTTGAGTGCCAAAACTGAAGGAGCTCATAATCCAAAGAAACCTTTTTATCATGTAACTGCCCTGCCTCAGAATGTTAGAAGGGATGGATCTGGAACAGAAGGGCTTGATTGCTGTTTCTAACCTTCCCATATTTTCCCATTGCTGAAAATCTCTTTATTTTCCTCTCTCTCTTGCTCTCTCACTGTCATGCATGCACATACCTGTTTGGCAGAAGATGGCAAATCTGCACATTACCTTTGGATTGACAGTTCTGGGAGCCTTACCATCTGAAAATAGCACCCTGACGCTTTTGCCTCCGATGTTGTGACCCGTGTCTGCTTAGGCTAACCCAGTCCCAATCCCTGTAAACACCCATCTGCCTGAATCGGTCCTTGGTTTAAAGCCCCAATATTTACTAACCCCCAGTGGCCTCTCCCCCACCCCACTCCAGTAGGGAGACACAATGCCAATCTTGAATTTGTCTGCCTTGGTTTAAAAGCCCTTGTTCATTGCCCCCCCCCACTTTTTTTGGTGAGTGCTTTGATTTGATAACTGGGTGGAGAAACAACACACTCCATTGTGTGGGTTATCTAGTCTCTCTCTCTCTCTCTCTCTCTCTCTCTCTCTCTCTCTCGAACTGGTGGTTTTCAGACCTGTTCCTAGCCGCTGGGACAAAACTTTTCGAAGTTACGTCAAATCTCCAATATGTTCAATTTTGATACTCATAGCCATTTAGGAAAAAAAAAGTTATCTTTAGCAGATTTTCTTAGGGCTGCCCTGGTTATTATGCACAGCATCTCCGCTTCAGAGCTATGCTGCATCTGTACATGGCTGCTCTACTGTTACAGTCATGACAAATGCTAAAAGCCCTTGGCTGTTTTTTCATGTGGCTGGACGGTAGCAATGGGTTGTATTTTACCTGCTTTTTGCCAGCCATTATATTCCACAATGTGCTGTGTATCTACAGTCATTTGTCCTGACTTTTTGGGTGATTCCAACATTTAATAACTCTAAGTTGCATATGCCCTCTTGGTCGCCGCCCCCCCCCCCGCACTTTGTATTCTGAGAGAATAATGCCTCCAAACAACAATACACTTCCTTAACATATCACATCATTATTTTTTCTATTATCAACAAGTTACCAGTTATTAAGAAAAAGTAAGTTGTCCGCCATATTATTAAATAACAGTAACATCAATAATAATTGCAATGTGATTTGCATCACCATGCATAGCACTTCCAGTGGCATACACAAAATCAAAACAAAACCCAAACTATTCCCTGCCCCAGGATCTTGCAATTTAAATATTATCAGTAGTGCTGAAGACAATGAAAGATAGGAAGAGGAGGAAAGAGAAAGCCAGAAGGATAAGTGTGTGTTTTGCTCATGGCAAATGTTTGTGGGGTTTTGTGGCTGGAGATCTATAGTGCCTAGTACCGGAAATTTCTCACTGGGTATTTTATTTTATTTATTTTTCAATTTATATCCTGCCTTTTTTCCTACGAAGGGCTCAAGGCAGCTTATATCATTCTGCTCCTCCATCTTATCCCCACAACAATAACCCTGTGAGGTAGGTTGGGCTGAGAGGCTGTGACTGGCCCAAAGTCACCCAGTGGGTTCCATGGTCGAGCGGGGACTCGAACCCAGATCGTCTGAGTCCCAGTCCCATGCTCTTAACCACTACGCCACACTGGTTCTGCAGGCTTTTGCATTCCACAGCATTCTTTGCCACAAAAACCAGCAAAAAGCCATGTGGAGTTGTCATTTTAGGTGTAATTAAGCACAGGATATGGTGAGGTGGATTTAAATTTTGGACAAATTAACATGGGAACAAGGGCCAGTGCTTTAATGTTATGCATGGTAGCAAAATGGAAACTTCATGTTCAGAGCCCTGAAAATGCCTATTCAGGAGGAATCAAATATGGGAGGGGGGGGGGTTTCCTGAGAACACCCAGCGGCCCCTGAGAGAAAGAAATTGCTGGACTAGAGCTGCAACTCAACACTAAATTTTCCCACTACGGTGTTCTCTGGACTACAACTCCCTTTGTCACTAACCATAGGCCATGGTAGTTGGGGCTGATGGGAATTGTACTGCAACGCATTTGTCGGGTACCATGCTGTGGAAGGCTGTGGACACAGTTCCTGCGAAGTAAACCCCAGTGAAATGCGTTTTCCTTCTCAGTAAGAGCTCTGGCATGTTGCCTGAAGAGCCGCTTCTAGCATTGCTGGTTGCAAATCGAGGACCACTTGGTGAGTCACAGGAACATTGGAAGCTGTCTTCTCCCAGGCCAGGTCCTTGGTCCATCAGTTAGGACTGACTGGCAATAGCTCAGACAGATGTTTTGTCCTGCCCCACTGGAAGATGCTGTGGGTCAAACCAGCACCAGTGGGCCATGGCAGTTTGGGCCTTGCGGGCGGTCTCTGCACTCAGGGCCTCACTGCCCGTGAGGCAGGAGCGGTGAATTTTGCCATGCCAGATGGGAGGGCCCGGTGTTGCTCTTGGACCCCCTCCTGAAGATCCCTGCCCACTTTCTCACCGTGGCATTGCTTATAAGGAGCATTTGAGGCGCCCTCCGGCCATCTTCTTTATCCCTGCCATGCTCTCCACCGGTCCTGTGTGGCAGTGGCAAAAGAAAGGCTCCTGTCTGTGTGATCGTGGAGCAGTGGTGGCGATGCATCTCCCCCCCCCCCCCCTTCAGGGAGGGACACAGTGCTTCGTGGCTGCCTGAAATGCAAGGCCTGGATGCTGGCCAGTGTGTTAAGGGTGGCAACTGACTTCCGGCCATGTTTGCTGCTGGCCAAAACAGTTGTGTAGGGCCACAAGTTGCCAACCCTTGCCGGAGCTTTTGGTTTGTCCCCGCTCTCCTTCTGGATGTGTGTGAAATCCTGAGCCATCTTAGACAAGGCACCCTTGGTATGAAGGCTACTGTACCCCAGAACCCACAGTCTGGGGGCCCCAACACCAGAGCCAAGACCATCTCCATCACCACCTGTGAGCTCTCAGAGGAGCACTGTTGAGAAACGGGGTGGAGGATCCACCAAGAGATTCCCTACTTTTCCCCACAGCCCAAAGCACTGTGCATCTCTCCAGACTAGTAGTTCAAGCGACAGGAAGTCTGGGGAGGAGGTGGTGGGGTGAGAGAGAAAGCGTTTCCCTATAGATCACTGTCTCCTCCCCAGTACTCAAGTCTACTCTGATACTGAATCAAGTACTCCAGTGGGCAGGTCTCCTTCGGGCATGACAGATCAGCATCAATAATGGTATTGGGAACTCAGCAACCCTATTTATTCTTAACCAGCCTGATCTTGCCGAACCTTGGAAGTTAAGTAGGGTCGGGCCTGGTTGAAATCTGGATGGGTGACTTAAAATGTCGTGAACCTCCCAGAGCGCTTTGGCTACAGGCTGTATAGAAATGTAATAATAATACAAATACCGGTGATAATAATAATAATAGCAGCATTACATTATTAAATTAATACAACCTGTACACCACGCTGCAACATTTTGTTGCAGGTCCCACTTGTGCAAAAATACTCAGGATCAAAATGTATCTGACACAAGACCTTTGTTTTAACTTTAAAACCAATGCAGAAGGCTCTCGGGATCTGCACTGTTTGCTTCAAACATATTTTACACCTTTTTCAACCTCTGGCCCTTTCCATTTCTCCTTAAAACAATCACTGCCCACCCCAACTGCAAATTTTCTTTCTGTTCAGAAAAGGGTCTGGCACAATTAAGATTTGGACGGTTTCCTTCTTTAGAGCTACATTAAACTGCCTTCTTGTCTTCCACACACATGCCCCACCTCACCCCGCCTTGAAATACATCTCTGAAGGAAAAACTGGAAAGTGTTTAAACAAAACTGCCTAGGATTCTTTGCTCCGCTTAAATGGCCTTGGAACCAGCCATAGCTATGGTTATGTTACACCTCCTTTTAGTGAAGGCAGGTAAACACCTGCAGTGAACAGAAACTCAACTGTATTTGTTGTGGCTTTAAACTTTACGAACGCTCTTGACTAACGGGGTGGGGGAACCTTTGTGGCTCTCAGAAAGTGATATTTGTTCATTCGAATCTGCTCTCGCGAATCAAAGGCATTTTGGTTTAAAAAAAATAAGGAAAGGGTGTTTTGTTGTGATTTTTTTCCTTTGAGTATGGATACCTGACATTTCTGCAGGATGTGTATGAATTATATACTTCAGTCATATGATATCCAGTGTTCTTGTGGTTCAGACAATAACAATAAGACCTGATTGGGCTATATTGATTGATTGGACTTCTGCACTGCCCATTAGCCAAGACGGCTCTCCGGGTGGTTTACAAAAACATAGTATCAACATCTACAATAATACTAAATTTAGCATACATTCTAAAGAATAAAATAACAATAACACACAATAAAACCCTGCAATAAAAACCCCACAGTAGCCATGCTTCAGATTAATCCACTCTTCTTGATTAAGCATAGGTACTTTGCAGTGCAATCCAGCACAGCTTTATTCAGAAGAAATCCCTTTTCTGTAAACTTTAGGCGGTACATTCACCAGTTGAGTTTAAATCAATTAACAGGGTGGCCCTATCTGCATGCTTATGCAAAATTAAGTCCCACTAAGTTGAATGTCATTTACTCCTCCAGTTACCTGTTCTGAAGAGTGTAGTCAACATCTGCATCATTTGCATATGGCTAAAACAACCCTTCTGAGGAAGAAAAATATTTACTCTGCATTTAGATGAAACATGGTCATCTGACTCTACCCTGGAAGAGGCATTCTATCCTGTGTCCATGTCTCTTCTGAGGTGGTGCAGTCCCCTTAGAAGTTTTTAGACATGCACATCTTGAACAATAATTAACATTTTTAAGTGTTCCACAGTTAATCGGTGATGCTTTTTCAGTTGAATAAAAGGCGTTTCAATTAATCTGACCAGTTAATCAATTAAAGATTGCAACCCTGTTCGTAGCTTCCCCAGTCTCGGATGCAGTTCGGCAGAGCCACAGGATTTTTCTTCCAAAGCAATCTGCTCTTGAGGGTTTTAAGACGCAAAAGAGGTATAAGGAGTACTCAAAAGCAACAGTTCTTGGTAACTCTGTAATGCACTCTGTGCTCTCCCCACACATAATGGATACCTCCAGTCAACTTCAGTTAAGGGACAGGCACAAACCACAGAAAGGGCACCAATTCACTTGAGGCAGGTCTCCCCTTGAAGTGATCAAAAGTAATGCTGAGAAGGAGGAGTAATCGCTGTAGTATTTCTCTACTGCCCAATAGGTGAAGCTTTTGAGCACTGAACAATAATGGGGGTGATGGTGGTACTTTCTCCCCAGAAATATTTCAAAGCACCCCCAGTCAAATTAAAAATTAAGGCATGATACAACCAAAGGGAAGCACCTTGGTTCTGAGGAAATGTGCCTTGGCTTTTGTGCAGACTCATTTTGCCAGTTTCAGTGTGGGAGGGTTAAGCGCATGTGTGGAGCTGCGGTTCGCAACACATTCACCTGGAAGCAAGACTTAGTGCAGACAATGGGACTTACTCTCTAGTAAACATGCATTAGATTCTAGCTGCGCAGTGCAATCCCCTAAACATCTTCCCAGAAGGAAGTCCCAGTGAGCTCTGTGGAAATTGGCTCTAAGTAAACAAGCAAAATTCAGCATTAACTTTGTTCATTTGTTTAACCCAAAAGGAAAAGCCTGACTATATTTTAGTAAGTTAAAATAAAAAGCTGCTTTTGTGCTTTGTTGCAAAGCACTATTTCTGATGCTGCTTTCTTTCTTTTTCAATTGAGATATATTTTTCTACACTTTGACAGAAGTGTATAGAAGGAAAGTTACTTCATACATTTTTTTGCAAATTGCAATTTAAAAAGAAAAGAGCAAGTACAATTACACTAAAGATCATTGCAACTTACTTCCCAGTAACAGATTTTAGGATTGTAACCCAAATCCACAAAAACAACTTGTACTAATTTTTTTCCAAGCGTATGATCATAATCTGATGAAGTAATCTTTTGAGAACATACTCAGATCCGAAACTTTATACATCTTAAATGTGTACAGTTCGGTTTGTGCCATTCCTTTCAAAGTCGATCTTAAGACACAAAAGAACATCTGGAAACTGGACCGGGGAAAATTAAATAACGATTTAAAAGCAAAAAGCTGTCTCAATGGCTTAGCTCTGCCTAATGAAACTTGGACGCCAAATTTTCATGGGTGGCTCTAGAAAGTGAAATTGACCAACTCTCGAAAACTGTCAGCGCCTGCTCAAGGAAATGGTTTCCCCCGCACCTTTTTGGATCTTTTTAATGCGGTTTTTTTTTGTTTTTTTGTTTGTTTTTTAAAGCGGGGAGGTGGGGGATCCATTCACCATGCAGACCTCGGTTTCGTTTTTTCCCCCTTGAAAACAAACCTTCAGATTACGAAGACGGAGGGAATTCTAATCGACTTAATTCTGCTTCTTGCTTTCCAGGTTAACCTCCCTTCCCTCACGCAGACGAAAAGATCAGAAAGGAGGGAATCGCATGTCTCCCTTTCGGCCCCCCCGCTCCTCCCCTCCTCCTCCTCCTCCGCCCCCCCCCGCCAACCTTTATCTGCCCCTCGCTGCCTAAACAGGTTCAAAGTACAGCGAAGAAGGCGCAAAGCGCTTTTGCGATCTCCAGCTTATTAGAAGAGATGCCCGGAGCGGAGTAGTCCCTTCCTCGCCACGCCAGCCGGACGGAGAATCGCAGCTTCGCTCTCCCTCTCCCCTCCAGCCCACTATCCCCCCCCATGGATCCTTGCCCGTCATTTGCATCTTGCAAGAATGCCCCTGCCGGCCCACTTCATTTGCATATCTTATATTGCCTAATGGAGACCATCAAACTAGAGTAGTGCCCCGCCGAAGCATCCTCTGGGGAGCGCGTCCTGCAGGGTCCCGGGGCCGAACAGGTGCCGCCCGGAGTCGGCGGGGGGGGCGCTGCTCACGAGTCCGGGGGGGAGGATTTCCGAAGGGCGATTTTTTGGGGGGCACCTCTCCTCTCCTCTCTCGCCCCCTTCCCTCTCCTTTCCCCCCACCCCGCCCCCTCCTCCTGATTTAAAATGGTGTCCAAACTGAGCGGCTTGCAACAAGAGCTCCTCGACGCGCTGCTGCTCTCGGGGGTGACCAAGGAGGTCCTGATCCAAGCGCTGGAGGAGCTGATGCCCGCTTCCAGCAGCAGCAGCAGCAGCGCCGCGGCCGGCGGCGGCGGCGGCGGCGGCGGCGGCTACGGGGTGAAGCTGGAGAACCTGCAGCTGTCCCCCGGCGGCGGCGGCGGCGGCGGCGGCGCGGGGCTGGAGGCGGACAGCAAGCCGGTCTTCCACACGCTCACCAACGGGCACGGCAAATGCAAGCTGTCGGGGGACGAGGGCTCGGACGACGGGGACGACTTCGACACCCCGCAGATCATCCGGGAGCTGCAGGCGCTCAACACCGAGGAGGCGGCGGAGCAAAGGGCCGAGGTGGCGCGCATGATCAGGTGGGCGCGGGCGCGGGCGCGGGGGGCTCTTCGCCGCGCCCCTGGGGAGGCTCTCGGGCGCCCCGAACTTTTTTTGCGGTGGGGGCGTATCCCTGATGTCGCGTTTTCCGCCGAGATAATAGGGGCGCAGCACGACTTGGTCGGTCATCCCGTTTGCCCAACGTTTCGTGGCTTTTATATTGTGCAAAACTGAGTCTCAAGTTTGAGCGTGCAATTGGGAGCAATTGTCAATTCTTTTAAAAGGAGAGGTTTAAATTACCAGCTGCCTGCCTGCCTGCCTTCCTCCTTTCCTCCCACCCGATTGACAAGAATGGAATCGATTAAATTCGTTCCTCAAATCAGATGTTTTTTTTAATATGGGCAACTCAGTTCTGTGTGTAAGGCGAATGTGGAGCCATTTCATGGATTCTTTGGATCTTGCTTGTAAGTGCAATTTTATGCGGTATTGACTCAGAAATAATTCTCATGGTATTGAAGGGGGTTAGTTCTGCGAAGCATGTTTTCAGGGCTGCAACCCCCAGAGATGGAAAACGCCTCTCTGTGTCGTCTCTCTAACATACAGGTGAAGGTTGAAAAATGGGATCCCCGTCCCCTAAGAAAACGGGATCCCCCTCCCCTATTACCACGATGGCAAGATAATATTCTAATTTATTTACAGGACTGAAAATGGGATGACAGGGGAGTTCTTTCCTTTCAAAGGAGATTACCTGTATAAGATTTAGGAGGGAAAAAAATGGTCAGATTTAATAAGAAGCTTGCAATTCTGTATGCACATACCTGGGAGTTGAGACATTTCTGAGTAAAGGCATAAAATTGCCTTTCGGAATCCTTTCATGAATGGTCAAAAGTGGATTCAAACAGTTTTGGTTTGCTTGAAATTGGTTTGTTTCCAAAGCCCCTTCTTGACTTTCTGTAGATACTCTTTTCCTTTCCCTTCAAAATCTTACTAAAATCATCCAAAAAGAGGCAAAAAAGTGTGAGCGGGAAGGAAGAACGAAGTGAAGGGCACAAATATGGGGAGAAATAATTTGGGCATGAGAGAGCAATAAAGTGGGAAATACTTATTCAGATGTGATTATTCAAATTTTCCTCCATAATGTAAATAATAGGATACTGTCTTTATTACATGTACAAAAGCAAGCATTTAATATCATTTATTATAGCTGATCGTCTCAAATTTGGTGGGTTAGGGAATTCATGACTGGCCAAAAATGTGGGCAGAAAAACAGATGGTTTCCAAGTAGATTTAGGGGTTACCTGAAATCTGGCACACATCCCCCCCCCCCTGCCAAATAATTCAGAAGCAAAACACAGGCTGGATATGGGCAACCAGACTGAGGTGACCTTATCCATACACTTCTGCCCCTTCAGGCATTTGTAAAGTCTGTGTGTCAAGAAACTTGCCACATTTTGAGAATAAACTGATAGTTTGGAATGCTCTAGTCTGCATATTCAGGGATGAATAAGCAACTCCACAGAGTATTTTTCTTCCCATTTCCTCTTTTATTATATATGGTTGGAGTGGGATGTGGCCTGGGATGTGAGCTCTTGGTTCAAGTCCTCCCTCAGCCACGAAGTTCACAAGGTGATTTTGTGCCAGTCGCAGACTCTCAACTTAACCTACCTTGCAAGGTTGTTGTGAGGATAAAATGGAGAGGAAGGGAATGATGGGAGGTGACTTGGGTTCCTTGCAAGAAGAAGAAAGGTGCAATATAAGTGTAATACTATTAATAATAGGTCTTTTTGCATAGGGGTTTGTTTTAAAGGCAGAATTGCAGAGTGGCTAGAGTGTTGGACAGGGACTCAGGATTCCAGGGGTCTAGTCTCCAGTCAGCCTTGAAACTCACTGACTAACTTTGGGCCTGTCCCTGATTCTCAGCCCAGTCTACCTCACAGGGTTGTTGTGAGGATAAAATGGAGAGGAGCAGGAGGAGGATGTCAGTTGCCTTAGGTTCTTTTGCGAAAGGGAAAAAGGCAAGATAAAAAAATATAAATAAATACTCTAATGAGATCCTGAACTCCATCATCCAGCAAGAAATCATGGGTCATTTTCTTTTTTAAAAGAAATGTTAACATTTAAAAAAAAATGTTAAGCCATCTACCAGTCTCTGGAGTTAGACTTGAGTTTGAAGAAAAAGGAACCTGGTAGTAATGGTCTTCCTATCAAGATTTTTCTTTTCTTTTCTTTTCCTTCCCTTCCTAAACCATTTTTCTAATAAGAAACTTGGTCTCTTTCAGCTTTTTCTTCCTGGCTTGGAAGCACTATTTGTTAATTTTATCCATATCTATATATCTATATATCTAAGTGTCTTCCGACTGAGCGACTTTGACAAGTTGGTTACTAATTATCCTTCATAGTTTACGGGCTCTTTTTTTTCCTTTAGCAAAATATCAACTAAATAAACTCTGCTATTTATTAACTTACCCCTCAATTTAAAGAGGAGCTGGGAATTTATTCCTGGTTTAGCTCGATTTTGGAGCTCAGCCTAAGGGAGCCAACAGATCGAAATGGCTTTCAGTCGAAAGGTAACTTTTTCAACGTATATGTACAGGTGTATATATATTATACATATAGAATCCTGGAACGATTCTAATAACGGGATGTAGCTGATTAGTAAGAACTGGTGACTGAGGAGTGAAAGACAAACCTGAAGTCTCTTGGCTTCTTTCTCTCTTTTAAAAATCCAGCCCTTAATTGGAAAGTGCTGAGAGTTTGTCTGGTGATTTTTGGTTTTGGTAGGTAGGTGGGTAGGTAAGTAGGTAGGTAAGTAGGTTCTTTCTTTCTTTCTTTCTTTCTTTCTTTCTTTCTTTCTTTCTTTCTTTCGTCGGGGTGAGGGATTAGTGGAGCATGATTTTTTTTAAATTCAGAGACAAATCTGATTTGTTTCCCGTTTTGCTAAGGCCGATTCAGTGCGGTTTCCTTCCAGGTGCGGCTGGGAGACCTGGTGTGGACTGCAGTCCTTATGCGCCTACCTGGAAGTAAATCCCGCTGAAATCCTGGCAGTGGCTTGCGAATCGTGGGCATTCCGGGGGCGCTCAGGTTTCCTCGGCCGCCGACACCCCGGAACTCCTCGCGCTCACCCCAAATTAAGTGTTTAGCACCCCAACTAGTTCCCAGGGGCTTCTTTCCCAGAGAAAGGCCTGCCCTTTCCCCTCCCGCTGAACAAGGTGGGACTTCTTTCTCGCTGAACGTACAGGATCAGGGCCGCCCGTCTCCTTGATCTCGGGGACGGTTGGGCTGCAGGAGGTCTACTTGGGAGCAACGCACGTTGAGTTTGCTCGTGCTGCGGGACGGGATATTCCGTCTGATCCGAGAACAGGTTCCCCAAGGTGTGCGAGGGGCTCCATGTCGATTACAGGCTGAAAGCTCCTTCGACAGGCGCCTTCCCGGGAGTAAACTCCCTTTGAATGGAGGGGCGCTTCTGAGTAGACACTCGCGGGATGAAGCGGTGCCTTTCTTTTTACAGCCACTTCGGTGGATTCTAATCTTATTTACCGTTGGTTTTAATGACCTTCACTCACAAAGGCGCCCGACAGTCTCCCAGCGCAACCCAGCCCAGTTAGCAGCCCCAGTTAGCAGCCCCTCCGCTGTCCTGCCGACCTGAACGGGGCTGACTCCCAGGTAGGTTATGTTGAACGCTCCTACCTGCCCTCGCAGGAACCTGGTGGCTCATATAAACCCGAAATCCTGGCTGTCCTAATGGTTCAACCTGGGGAGCGAACAGGGCAGTTCCTTCCCACAAATCAATCCCACTGAGTTCCATGGGATTTGCTCCCATGAAATGGCAGCTTCAGGTCTTCTGACCCATTTCAACATCCCCTCCAGCAGCGTACCTTGAAAAGATATTTGGCTCTGTAAATGTTATTGTGTGTGTGTGTGTGTACTTATACCTCCAATGGCAGGATTTCAGAGTTGTACAGTCTTAAAGGAGTTTATCAGGAACCCATTTTGAATGCCGTAGTATAGCTTGGAAAGTATATAAAAGGAATAAATCAGTATTTATTGACCATTCTTCTTAAATCCTCCCAGTGCTACTTTAGTTTTATTTTGGCTGAACCTATGTTAACCTCGGGGTTTCAAAGCTTTCTTTCCCTACCCACATTTCTCAACTGTTATTTGTGTATCTTTAAACACAGTCATGCACACAGAGTATGCAGTTATAGCTAACAATAGAAGAAAAAAATTAAAGCATAGTTTAAAAGATGCAAATACACACAACCCTACAGAATAGCACTTTTGAACATCGTCAGAGTCATGTCCAGCCAACTAACAGCAGCTTCGCTTTTAAAACAGTTCCCTAAAAAGAGAACCATACCAAATCAAATGCCATAAAATCATCAATTCATTTAAGGCATTTTTATTCTGCTGTTCAGGTGAAAAGGTTCCCAGAATAATGGAATAAAAATAGCAATAAAGACAAGACAATACCTACACGCACATTAACAAAAAAGGGGAAAGCAATGGGGAGGGGAAAGGGAAAAAAGCAGACTTGGTAGAGCAGTTCTTAAATTACATAAAATTAAAATCAAAACCTTAAAAACAGTTTTAAAAATTCTCAGTCACATTTAAAAATGCATAAAGAGCCAAGCAGAATAATACTGCCTGAATGTGGCCAGTTTAACTTCTTTAGGGGTGAAAAGTTGTCATGCATAGGACACTGTATTTTTAGAAATGTTTATTTAATCAACAACATGTTGGAATTGGGTTGGGTATATTTTCAAATATTATCAAACAATCTTGATAGTATAAAGACGTGGAACTTATGTTTTTAGGAGCTGTATATCTCTGCTCAAGGTTGATAATAGCCCTGCTTTGCAGGGAGATTCTCCAAAACTGTTTGTGTGGCCACTGTCAGGAGCAGAAAATGTACAGGATTCCAGGTAGTCTGTTGTCTGACACGAGAAAGCAGTTTTTATGTTTAAGTTAATCTGTCTTTTGTGTATCTGCCCAAACCTTGATGGCGTAGAAGATACCACACCACATAAACTTCCAGCACGTGGGGCTCTGGTTGTTATTAATTTATTTCTATAAATCATCTACAGAAAGATACACAAGTGGTTGTGATTTGAAAAAGAAAGAAGGGGAAAGAAGAAGGCGGCTATTTGCTGGTGAAGTTGTAAACCAAATGGTGGTTTTGGGTATGTTGCAGAATGTTGGTTGACTAAGAAGGGAAAAAGGAAAACCTTAGAGAGATGTTTTCTACCTCTTTTAGATCATGGTCTTAGATAAATAAACGGGAGCTTTGGAGTTGTTACCGTCCTGTTGGGAGGTTTCTCAAATATCGTCTTGGCCTTCCTAGCCCCAGCAGCAAACTTTTTCCAGGGCACACAAGTCTCTGTTCTATTGGTACACAGTTCATTCTTATTCCGGACTGTAGTAAGACAGGTTTAACCCTACGGGACTAGGAATTTGCATTGTGGTTTTGTGGAAGGAGCACTCCGCCTCCTGTCTGTACTCTCTTATGCTGAAGAGCTGGGGGCAGGGGAGAAGGGCAAAATCCAGCCATACCAATGCAAGAGCAGGTAAAAATCCTTTGGTGCATAAGTAAAATTCCAAACATTGACGTAGAATAATGTTGTTATTAGGCCAAACAAAGCATCGCAAAACTTGTGCGCAGCCAGGATTCCTGCCCAAGTCACGTTAACATCCAGTTCTTGAGAGTTTGAAAGGTCGCTCGCTACTTTTGTCACGTTTTGGCTGGCCTGTGGAGCAATCTTAAGGAGCCGAGGCAGCGTCTGAGGGGCCATAGGATATTTTGGAATCCCAGATCCAAGTTCTAACCCCCGCTGTCTACTCCTTCCTGTAGCTGGCATGGATAGAACTGCATTGTCCGCTCTCTGTGGTTGGGGAAACTACTGTGGGGGGGGGGGGACTGAGTGGGCAGAGTAAGGAGGAGACTGGTGAGGCCAGGATATGAGCTATTCATTTCATAAACTGCTGGATAGCGGAAGCTATCCTGAGTCTCCTTCCCTTGGCCCTCGAAATGCTTTTGCTAGACAGTCAAGAGAAAATGCACGGCGGGGAACTGTGGAAGCCAAAATAGCCCAAAATAGCCTCCACCTCTCCTCGCTCCCTACATTGGGTGGGTGCAGGCCACTGAATTCAACCTGACTTGGCGAAAACCTGCTCCCTTAAAGCAGGGGTGGGCAACTTCGCTCTCCATCCTGATCAATGGTGAGGGCTTGAGGGAGTCACAGGCCAGAACCTCTGGAGGGCCACAAGTTGCCAACTCCTGGTTTACACCAACTGGCAGCAGGTCTCAGGGTTTTAGGCCTGGGCTCTTTCCCAACCTTACCTGGAGATGTTGGGGATTGAAGCTGAGCTTTCCACATGTCAAATGGGAGCTCTTCTATTAATCTGTGGCCTTTCCCCGTAGCTCAGTGGGTCTGTCTGTGGTGTTGGAGCATGAAAAGGTAGATGGAATAACTCTCTGCTGTGATTAGGTGAGATCTCTCAAAATCAAACACGAGTGAGCTAAAGGAGATCCGTGCAGAAATGTCCTGTATTACTAAAAACAGCAATACAGATCTCCTTTTGGCTCTCCAAAGCAACCCTTGGAGGCATTTGGTTGCACAGACTAGATTGCCCTTTGCTATGATCAAAGTGAAATGGCCCCGGCCCCACTTTTAACCAGTACTGGCCTCACGGTCCTGAATGTGGACTATGCATCTACCAGCAGCTGGAAAACTATAGGATGCCAACTCACAACTGGGTGTGGGTCAAGCAATGTGTGCAAGTTAAAAAGTGCCGATTAAGTCATCTGAATTGTGTGGCTCTGCAAATACAATCTGGGACTTATTCTGGCACATCACACTGAACAGACCTTGCTGGTGGCACGATGGGGTGGTGCCGGCCCCCCCCCCCCACTGCTTTTGTGCTTTGTTTTAAAGGATACCAGTTCTTAATGACAGTCTGCGTAGCTGCCTGCCTCGAGATCTATATTGGTATCCGTTTTAAAATAAATTATACGTATGCATGTTCCAAACTAATACGCAACCCACTAATAAAATCTCACATTCATAGGACTGTGACTGCAGTCCTGAGCATAGTTAGTTTAGAGGAAGCTTTACCAAACCTTATGGATGCTTCTTCCTGACTACCTAAGAGCTCTTTGTAAAACACATTTACACAGCTTTACAAAAATTCTGCCGCCATCTGATAGGCCAGCTTTTAATTAGAAATACAAGCTATCTTGAAAATAAATGTTAATGTTTAACCGGCTAGCATGAAGTAGAAATCCCATCAAAGCTAAGGGAAGAAGTATGCAGGCTTGTCTTTACCTCTCTTGTCTTTTATGCTAAAGTATCACAAGCAGAAGGGAAGCTTTAAGGCTTTGTTATCACTGTGTTTGCTTGCCAGATGAGGAGCGTCCGTGAGTGACACCGGCAGGTACTGAATTCAGACAGCACTCATGGGTTTAGTGAGGGTTGTTGTTGAAATATGGGTTGCTGTGCTGTCTGAACTCAGCTAAGAAACAACCCACCATTCACAACCTAACAAAAACCATTGTCTTCATTAGTTGTCTTCATGGGTTGTTCATGATTAACAAACCATGGCTTGTTAGTGCAACTAAGGGCTATGCTTAGCCAGCATAATAACCCACAGTTCAACCTGCACTTTACCCCTGAGTGTAGATTATTGTGTTGTCTGAACTCAGTTTAAGTAATCATTCCTGTTCTGAAACAAGACCTGAATGCATATTTGCTTGCATTCCTCATGTATTATTTTCTTAGGGTTAAGACCGTGATTCTATACCTCCACTAATTAAATAAATGAATAAAAACTGAATCCATCCCTGTGTTCAGAAAACCTAACATCACAAATTGCCAAGCCATGTTGTGGATCACAAATTTCTGATGAACTTAGTGCCACAAAATTGCTACACAGAAATTGCTCACAGATGTATTCTGTCGATGGCGGGGTTCCCACCAGAGGGGAATTCTCCCTCCTTCATCCTCTTTTTGATAACCATGTGGTTGTGCGTCTTTCTCAAAAGTTTTGCTTGAAAAGGGACAGGAGCTGCTAGGAAAATTCCACCTGCGTGATTACGTTTGTAACAATCCATTTGGCAGGTGTGCACATTGTCACATGATATATTCTGGGGCGTGTCGGCAGAGCAACTGTAGTCGTGCCATAGAGAAATCATGTACGAGTGTCTATCACCCTTCCTTAACTTGTGCTCCAGAAGTGCGGAAGTGCAATTCTCAGAATTCCCAGCCATTGTTTGGAGAAAGCTGGTATAAATATGAGGTCCATCTTGAATGCTTCACAGGAAGATTATATGTGTCTGAATCGCTCATTATCTAAAACATTTTCTTTAAAACCTCGAAGCAAGGGCATCCCTTTGTGTCCCTCAGCTGGCCGTTAATTCCAAGATAGTCGCCAAGTGCTCCCTGCCCAACACCCACCCTCAAATTATATTATATGGAGCTTTCCTTTCTGTACTTGGGTGTAGCTTTTTTCTGTACCAGGCAATGTCCTCACCACTTAAGAATAATAGACATATCATATAGCTTGGTTCTCCACCCAGAATCCAACAGACGGTCTTTAACCTGTGATGCAGAGGTAGAAACGCCCATTTCATAATCATCCGTAATTCACAGTGACCCTCATTTAAACACAATGGAACAAGGTGTGGAAACTGTGGAGGCCGAGAACGAAAATGTATAAATGGGCTTTTACAATTTTCATGCCCATTTCACAATAATTGAATACTGGGATTGCGGTTTGCAGCTCCCTCGGAGTTCAAGGTGGGGAAATCGTGGCCCTCTAGACGGACTCCAGTTAGCTGCAGTCCACACGTTCCCCACTCCTGGTGTGCATAATGCCTTAAAGAATTACATAGTCCTTTCACTCAAAAAATTTGTAGATTTATGTATTTCATTTCTATACTGTCCTACAGCCAAAGCTGTTTAGGCAGTTTACACAGAGGAAACAGAGGGGGAAACACCTAGATATCAACTTAACAGTTTAGGTTCTGGATCAGCAGAACAATCCAATGCATATATATTGCAATCCTAAAGACTATAATCCTATATCCATTCACTTGGGAATAAACCCTGCTGAATTTTATGGGATGGTATTAAAAGTTGTTTATAAATGGGGTAGCATATTTTAAAAAAGAAAGAGAAAAGGGTGATCTGGAAATATTTTCTAGACTGCTAACCTTTTAAGGCTGCATTTCCTTCCCAAAAATAATAGATTACCTCTCCTTTCTTTTGACCATAACTGAAGAAATAGGAACTGTTCCTTCCAATTCTAAATTTTATCATTCCAAGAATGTGAAAGTGTCAAGGTTTTATGGATTGGATTATATATACCATTTATATCCCTCCCCAAAACCTAATTTTTTGGGCAGCTGTAAAAATTAAAAATGATTTAAATATGCAAATAAACCACCAAATCTAATCCAGCATAAATCTACCAGTGGTAGAGGAATTCAGTTCATCAAACCACAGACGCAACAAGATTTCAAAAATCTTAAAACTTCAAGAAAAATCCAAAGAACAATATATTTACAGCACAATCCTATGTATATCTACTCAGTAATAAGCCCCACTGTGTTCAAGGTAATGTTATATTCCTGAATTCAGTGGGGCTTATGCCAAGATAAAGTGGTAGGATTGTAGATTACTTACCTTGCAGTCCCATGCATTTTTATTTTAAAGTAAGTTCCTTGAAATCAGAGGAACTTAGTTTGGGTTGCAGTCTATATAATTAAGACAGTGTTTCCAGTTCATCTGTTAATTATGGCCCTGCATATATCTATGTTTCTATTCTGAATACGATGTAAATATCGTTTGGAAAAGCAAAATGTCAATCAGTAGCCTGTAATTTTTTAAGTGAGGAAAAATATCTAGATTAATTTGGATTTCTAAAATTACTCAAGGCTGCAAATTGATATTCACATACCTGAGAGTAAGCACCATGGAACACAGTGAAACTTTGAGTAAGTGTGTGTAGATTTGTGCTGCAAGTCTTTCATATATGCCAACACTTTATTCTAGACAAAAACTAGCTCTTGTTGTGACTCAGAATGGGTCCCGTTAGTAGCATCTCCACCATTGTTTTGGCTGAGATTTGGTGTTTGATTGTTTGTTTGTTTGTTTTTATAAGGAAGGAAGAAGAGGGAGAAGGTTCTAGAAGAGAAAACTGAAGGTTTTAGAGGAGAAAAGTAAAATGCAGCTTGCATGTGTGGTCAGTGTCGGTCTTGGACTGGGAAGTTTTGTGTCTTTTGATTTGGTGTAGATGTCAGCAAAGGGCTTAAGGAAACACCCAGTTAAAACACCCAGTTTATCGACTCAAGGCTTGCAGAATGTCAAGGAAAAGGGTGGGCAGCCCTTATACATAGGCAAAAGGGGGGACAATCGATTCCCACTCCAAAAAAGGGATCAAAAGAGGATCCAAGTTGCATGCTATCACATAGCCAAGCAATTTATTATAAGACTGAACCAGACTAAGACTAATATGGTTTATGGTAGTTACAAATGAACATGATTTAAGGTGTGTATTCCAGCAGCACAACTGTCCAAATCTATAGATTTGTGGCTTTAAGCAGTCAGGGATGGGTCTGTCATTGAAACAGTGGCCAATGCCTGTTTTCTTCCTTTTCCCACACCTTTTTAATATTATTATTATTTCCTTCTTTCTTATTTCTTTTTTGAACGATGCAATATTCCCAAATGCCCCAAAGAACTGAGAAATAATTGTGTCCATTTGGAAACGTTGGGAAGAAGATTCTCCCTTCCACTCACTCGTGAAATGCCTGGATCATTTGCTTGTTTATTTGTCTCTCTGCCTTCCCTTTGGGGAGAGGAGGTGATTTTCCACAACCAGTCATGTGGGTGGACTGGTCGTGAACTGGATTGGTCTGGAAATGCTGGGCCACAGCTCACCCGGTGGTGCTGCCAAGGCCGAGAGCCGCTTCTTCTGCCGGGACAAGGGGTGTGGGGAAATATAGCATCAGCTCTTATGACCAATGGAATGGTATGCTCCCATGGCTCATAAAGCAGAGGGCAAAAATATAATGAACAAACGCAATTACATCCTCAGTGCATAATCTTGAAGCGAGCAAAATGCCGGCGTTCTAGAGGCTGTCGCAATATGCATCGCTTCGGCCCTCTGGGGCGAAGCGGTCAGTCCGGACCCAGCCGCTGAGCAGGGCTGGCACCCCGTTTTTCTGTCGGGGGCCACATTCACGAGCAGGCAGTCTGCTGAATGTTGGCCGATGCCAGCTGTGCACATCACCAGAGCTAAGAACAGATGGATGGAACACCCCTTTGCTCTTTGTTTTGCCCCTTTTCCCTCGCTCTCTCTTTCTTCCAGTGCCGCGGGTTGCCAAGGAAAGGCTGGATCGCCCTTGGCAGAGGCCTGAACTGACCTCTGGCTTAGAAACATAGAGTTGGAAGGGACCTTTGTGTTAAACAAATCCAACCTCCTGCCAATGCTTCATCAGGGTATTGCGCAGGATGGAATTAGCAGTGCCAGTTTCAGGTTTTGAGGGCCCTCCATGGGCCATCTTTTTGAGCTGCCTGAAGGATGAAGGAGTTGAGGTCCAACATGCTTGGAAGGTATGAGGTTTGGGCTGTTCAGGCCGAGCTGCTGGTGCTTAAAAAGAAAGAGATTGTGGCGGGGGGGCAAAAGGAAAGGAAACAGAAGAGGAACAAGTGCAAATTGCAACCGAGTGTTGCAGTGCAAAGCAAACTTTTTCAGAGTGCCACCCCCCTAAAGGTAAAGGTAAAGGTAAAGGTTTCCCCTTGATGTTAAGTCCAGTCATGCCTGACTCTAGGGGGCGGTGCTCATCTCCGTTTCCTGGCTGAGGGAGCCAGCGTTTGTCCCGGACAGTCTCTGCGGTCATGTGGCCGGCACGACTAAACACCGAGGTGCACGAATCGCTGTTACCTGCCCACCCAAGTGGTACCTTTTTATCTACTTGCATTTGCATGCTTTCGAACTGCAAGGTGGGCAGGAGCTGGGACGGAGCAACGGGAACTCACCCCATTGTGCAGATTCGAACCGGCAACCTTTCGATCAACCAGCCCAGCAGCACAGCAGTTTCAACCACTGCGCCACCTGCAGTCCCCTCCACCCCCCTACGAAGCTCTTATTTTGGGGGAATTTTCCCCCCGCTCTGCTGCCTTCCATGCTTTATGACCATTGAGCACGCTTAGTCCTCACGGAGTTAGGGTGGCCACATGTCCTCTTTTACAGAGGATTAGAAGACATCCTCTTATCTAAAGGCTGTCCAGTCCAGTTGTGGTTGAAACCATACGAACCCCTTGTCAACCTGCAGTTAGTATCTGTACAGCAGATTCAGCCAGCAGTCACACAGTGCTCACTTGGTGGCAGTTTTCTGCAGTATGGTGAGATGGCCTTCTTTTCTACTTAACTTATAATAATTGTTTCTAATTTTGTATCTCATAAATGCAGATTTGGCACCATATGATGTCCCCTTTAAGTGATGCCTCTCTTTTTTGGGTGCTGCATCATTAGCCTCCCTAGCTGCACCCCACCCATCCTTTATTTAAATCTCAAAGAAAATGAACTTTGTGTAGGGGAGTGGAGAAAGAGGGCTCACCTAGCAGAAGGTAAGGAAACTCTGCCTTTGGCTAGACTGGCTCTCGGCAGGTTCAGTCCATTCCCAGCACAACCTGGTGTGATTTTGTGTAGAGGTGAGTCCCGGAGGCCCCCCGCGGGCTCCAGGATTCCCAGAGCTGGGTGTTTTCAGAGCAAAGTTCCCCTTCTGTGCAAACACAGAGCAAGCCCCTGGCCCTGAGGAGGCTTTTGCAAAGAGCTCCCTGTTTGCTTTAAAGAGGGGCCTTTGTACCAGTAGGAGAAAGAGCCTGTGGGGTGTGGGGAGAGCTAGGAAACCAACCCTGGTTACAACCACAGTCGGTGTGGGCACCACGGACAAAGCAGGCGCATTTCTGCACAACTAGGCAACTCGGTTTCTCTTCTGGAGACACCATTTAGGACAACCAACACACGGCGATGCTTTTTGGCTCACACTAAGTTGGCACCTGCCAGATATATTGGACTGCAGCGTCATGGTGGCTTGGGATGACGGGGAGTGTGGTCCACCACATCTGGCCCAAGAAGGCTTGTTGTTCTGTACCACACGGGAGTATCGCTATCAACATTCCTTGCTGGCCACATTGGTTCATGGGAGAAAAATAAAAATTCAGAGGGGGCTATTGGCAACCCGTTTTTAGAGCCAACTAAGGGCCTTGCTTTATTTTAGAGTAGGGGAAATGGAGCATGTAATTGTGAAACTGAAAGGAAGCACATTTTTTTCCTGTGCATTTGCACTATTCTGATTGTAGTCCCACTTGGAGGTTCTGTAATGGAAAAACAAGAAAGGAAATTCTCAGATCAGTTTCACAAATGCAGCCAAATGAACAGCACTTAGGCATCACAAAGAAAGGAGATTTCTGGGGAAACTTGCAAAGCTGACTTGGTCCCAAGAAAGACATGACCGTACCCTTGGTATTGTTACAGACGGTTCAGACAACCTACGTGTAGAAGCTTAATAGTGGAATGGAGCTTGTAGGCCATCCAATCCAACGCCCTGTTCAATGCAGGAAATCCAGAGGTAGAGAATTACCAAACCATGTCCCAGCATCTCTGGGTACTGCTGGGAAACGCTTTCCAGCAATTTATCAAATTCCCAAATGAGCACACAGAGCCAAAAGGTTTGGGGAGCACTTCTGTCTTCCAACATACTAACACTGTTCGATCCAATTGTCTTTGCTGACATTATAAACACCAATTCCCTATAAGGAGCTGTAGTATTTCCAGAACACCCTGAGTCTAACCTTTGAAATCCAAGGATACCTGCTACAAATTGAACCTTCATGCTGATGAACATTTCAAAAGATGGTGCACCAAATCTGTAATCCAGGGTGGCATAGTGGTTAAGAGCATGGGACTGGGACTCTGAGGATTCGGGTTCTAGTCCCCACTCAGCCATGGAGCCAGCTGGGTGACTTTGGGCCAGCCACAGACTCTCAGCCCAACCTACCTCACAGGGTGGTTGTTGTGGGGATAAGATGGAGGAGGAGATGTAAGCTGCCTTGAGCCCTTTGTAGGAGAAAGGCAGGATATAAATCCAAAAATAATAAATAAATAAATAAATAAATAAATAAATAAATAATCGGAAGTGGGGATTTTTCTGCTGCTGATTCTGGGACACGTTGCTGTATGTCTTTCTGGAGCCAAAAAAAGTGGGGGGGGAGGGAAAGGAGTGGTGAGGAAACACCAGAGGGCTGCAAGTGGGAAATGATCCCCCCCCCCCAAAGATTCCACCTCAGTGGTTCTGATGGGGCCAGAAGCAGCTTCACTCCTGGAGTGAATGGAAGCTGTGGACTTGGATAGAGGCAGTTTGAATAGAAAACACAGCGGATTAAAACAAAACTGAAGTCAATAACCTTCTGATATTCTCCTGGTTCCCACAGGGCTGCTGTGGTTATACAACCAGCATGGCCTAGTGGTTAGCTTTTAGGACCGGGACTCAGGAGAACTGGGTTCTAGTCCCCACTTGGCCATGAAACACATTGGGGTGACTTTGGACCAGTCACTGACTCTCAGCCTGACAGGGTGCTGGTTGTGAGGATAACATGGAGAAGAGGAACATCCTGTAAGCCACCTTGGCTCCCTCCCAGAGAAGGTGAGGTATAAATGTAATGAATAAATATTTGAGAATACGGATGTATTTGTAGGCCCAGCAGTTGTTTGACAGGCACCATAAAACTGTGTTTTGTTGGCATTTAGCATTAGAGACAAATCTGAGTAAAGGCTGAGTTTTATATTTTTGGGGAGAGAGAGGAGTTATTACTACTTTGACCGGGACAGCCAGAGATCTTTTGAACAGCACTGGGGCCAGGCAAACTTAGGGTGTGCTCCTGCTCATGTTTAGACAGAAAAAAGCATTCTCCATACAGTGTATTTTTCCGCCCAAACATGCATAAGATCTCGCCTTCAATCACATGACGGATCTTTAATGGGCTGGCTCGGAAGTAAGTCCCACAGCCCCAGGGATCCAAAGCCTTGTTTATTTCAGAAGCCGGAGCTCTGCCCAGGCGCATGACTAAGTTGTCCGTTTCGCTCCACATTTGCACTGAAGGGGGAAGAAAAACCTTCAACTGTGTCTCATTCATGAAGACATTTGCCCACGTCCATAAATTCTTATCAAAAACTGATCCAAAGGTAATTCTCACCCATCTCTACCTCTGCGGAGCACAGATAGACCTGAAGGATAGGGGGTGGCTGTGCACAGTTTGGCAACCCCCCCCCCCCCGCCGCAACTTTTATGTGTGTGCACAGTGAGAGGTAGAGATAAGATAGGTTGCTTTCTGCCAGAGAGAGCCCTGGGTTTTATAATCCAGGAGAATACATGCTTGGCATATTTCTGGGGAGGATGTTGTCAAGTTGTGTTTACCCACTTTTGTTGGGAGATGTTGAAGGGTGGGAGCAGCAGGCAGGTAAATCCGGTGATGAAACTTCTCCCAAGCCACAGGCCCGAGCCGTCTGGAATTGGGCAGTTTCTGATCCGTCAGGAGCGTATGTCAGAAAGGGACGGGCTGTTTTCGTGACCAGGTCCATGCGGCAGTCATGCGTTTCCGTGACTCAGCAGATGCCCCACTTTGATCCAGGAACTCTGGGTACACAAGGAAGGCAACAATTGCAAGCCTTTTTTTTAGGTTTTCTTTTTGTTTAACGTTACCACTCCAAACTGCGTACCTATTAGCCCAGTACGCTTTTCCTGTTCATACAGTTGTGACCTCCTTGCAGAAGAGAAAACAAGGAAAACGGCACTGAAATCCTGAGGCACCTCAAGGGCCTCGCAGATTTTTCTTGATGTTGGCCGGAGCTTTGTGTGTCCGAGCAGTGCTGGTGGGGAGCTGTCAAGTAACAAAAGACAAGAGGATCCGGGGTGTCGTAAAACAGTTGAGCCTTGCTAAGAAACTGACTGATCTGCAATGAGGTGGCTGATTATGGGATGGGTGGATGAGGCTCCGACCACTCTTGGCAGGTGGCCCTTGATGTGGCTCCTGGGGGAAATGCTGCCCTGAGTCTGTGACCCCTGGCGTAGTCTTGTGGGGGCAACGTGGCCTTTAGTGTGTGGTCTGCAGTGTCCTTCCTGGGGGAAGTTCAGTCCCGGGGCAGAAAAGGTTCGCCACCCTTATTCCACAGGATACATCCCCTGCCCTACTCTGGGCATCAAAATGCTAGCTGATGTCTTGACTCTGGGACTGGAATTTCACACACGTGTGGTCTATTGGCGAGAGAGCCGGACTGGGACTGGGAGGATCCTGGCTCGAGTCCCCGCTTGGCCATGAAGTTCACTGTGTGCCTTTGGGACTCTCAGCCTCAGTACCTCGCAGGGTTGTCGTGAGGGGAGGAGGATCATTTGCACCGTCCTGCTTTCACTGCAAGGGGGGTAAAGGGTGCTCCACGTCAGGCCAGTGCAAACCTGGCCAAACCTGAGGTGAAATTTTGAGGTGTGGCTATTTCTGGCACCTCTTCATGCCCTTGAGTTGGACTTGGGGCTGCTTTCTTGCAGATGCTCATAATGCACATTTAGAGTTTACTGGCACAGCAATACAATTAGTTTCATAAAAGTTGATAACTAAATGGCTTTTCAGGTGTATATGTGTATGGGAACAGATTCTGGGTTTTCCAACAAGCCTGGGAATTCCTAATCCTGTATCTGCTTACACCCACCTGGCTTCTGGTCAGCCTCAGTTGTGAGCTAAACGGAAACGATTCTCCCCCAAATTTATATTCTGCTTGAAGGGGTTGGTGTAATTCCCCATTTTTTCTGCTCAGAATTTCCTGACCTTTTTAATGACTAAAATCCAAAGCACAAGGTAAGCTAATTGTGTGACATGTAGCTCAAGGTTATCTTTTTGTTGACTTTGGTGTAAGTGCAAGGCTTCGATTTGGATCAGGACAGTTGCAGTCAGGCATGGAAGGTTAAATTTTTCCCTTCTACCATCTTTTGCTTTCCAAAATCTTCCCCCATCACAGGTGGTAGGTTTAAACCCACCTCAAAAGGGGGAGGGATTTCATAAAAAAAAAAGTGTGGCGGGAATCGAATGCTTCCCTCCCAGAGGGTCATAGTTATAATCCAAATTGGGCCCCCAGACACTTAGACTAGAGTAACAGCAAAAGGGAAATTACCAGCAAGAAAATGCTTTCTAAGGGCATCGACTTTGAAACCTTTCTGTGGCCAAATATTAAACGTTCAGTTTAATAAATGAGGCTCTCACAAAGGACAGCACGCACTCAACATTTATTTAAATGTCTTAAATAAATAAATGTTGAGTGATGAAGTAACGAGTGACCATAGGACGAAGGTGCAAGACCTTTTTATTTAAGCGGTATTTTAAATGTTAAAATTATTGGATTTTATCTGGCCAGGGCGGCTTATTTTATGTTGTATTTTTGTATTTTTAATCTAATGCTTATATTTTTTTAATTTAATTTAAGATTATAGTTATTTTAATTTATTGTTGTAAGCCGCCCCGAGGCTTCGGCGAATGGGGCGGCATAAAAATGTTTTAATAAATAAATAAATAAAAAGTGTGAATGATACCTTGGATTGAGGAGTCCAGCGTGCAAGGTGTATTCAGGAAAGGCTGGGGGCTCCTTCTCAGTGCAGCTTTTAGGTTGAGCTTTATAGGACTATCCCTGGGATTTGAGGGTGGTCTGCCTAATGGAGGGATGAGGTTCTGCACCATGGATAGGCCCTGTAAAGCCCAGAATCACAGGCACAGTTAATAAGGGGCCGCATGGGCAGAGGGCATATCTCCCTTGAGTATACCTTTGAGCCCTGGGGGACCCGGCAGGGGGAAATCATCTCCCATAATATGCTTGCTTGGAAGGGATTAATGTGTCTTCTAGCTCCAAAGTAGGCTTTTTCCAGAGCCTTCCATCTGCTGGAAGTTTCACTGTCTTTCCCCCCCTGCTTTTTCAGTGAGGACCCATGGCGGGCCGCAAAGATGATCAAGGGTTACATGCAGCAGCACAACATCCCGCAGAGAGAGGTGGTGGATATCACGGGACTCAATCAATCCCATCTTTCCCAGCATCTCAACAAGGGGACACCGATGAAAACCCAGAAGCGGGAGGCTCTCTATACCTGGTACGTCCGGAAGCAGAGGGAGATCCTCAGGCGTAAGTACCGTGTTTCTGGACACTGCCCGCACACTTTATGCAATTTGACAGACTGTGTTCCGCCAGATCGTCTGTGTTGACGTATGTGCATTCTTCGTTTGTTCACCCATCGTGTCAAGTCTGCGTGAATTTTCCAGCTGAATTGTCGCAGTGCCTGACAGGAACATTAAAAATGCACTTTAAATATTTATGTATTAATTTCATTTCTATACTGCCCAGGTGCCAAAGCTCTCCGGGCAGTTTGCAGCAGTTTGCAAAGATTGCAAAACAATAAAAATGGCATTAAAAGTTTCCAGTTTCAACATATAAAAACAATCTAACAGCTGAAACCATTTTTAAAATGCAAAGCCAGGCTTGTTCAATGCTATTAAATAGTCAATGTGGAGGTGTTTCTCTGAAAAGTTTTACTTGAAAAGGGACAGGAGCTGTTAGGGAAATTCCACCTGTGTGATTACATTTTTAGCTTGCTCTGCATGTTTTATCCTCCTAGCAACCCTGCAAGGTAGGTTAGACTCAGAGACAGTGATCGGCCAAAGGTCACCAGTTGGCTTTGTGGGAATTTGAACCTGTTTCTCCCCCAGGCCCTGGTTCAGTGCTGCAGTCACTGTCACAAGATACCCCTTTTTCCCCACTGTATGACAGATTAGACTACTTTTTAAATTGTCACTTTAAATATTTATTTATTTAAAGCTTTTTTAAGACCGTCCCTTCCCATGGTCTCAGGACAGTTTAAGAATAAGATAAAATAGAATAAAGCAAAGCATATTGTGGGATTGGCACTGAAAATAGCTTTTGCCATGACTTGTAACGAGCTGTGTGCAGGGCAGGGGGTTGAGGGGTCAGGTTAGATGACCCTGAGGTCCTTCCGACTCTGTGGTTCTATGGACACACGTCAGGCCACTAGGCCAGCTGTCCCGAGAGGCACAGGCCTATTAACTAGAGGTGCTAGATGCAGCCTGAGACTTTCCGCATTCAGGAATGTCCTTCACCATCAAACCGTGTGGTCTCAAACCTGTGCCAAAGAACAGGGATAGTGCTAGGTCTCAAAAATAAATAGGATTCAGACCCACAGGGAAAAAAAGAAAAAGAACATGTCCAAATTTGCATCTGCTAATTTACATATGCTCTAAAATCTCTCTCCATGAGTCCTGTTGGAAAAAGGCATTGATGGACAGGCGAGATGAGGGCATTTGATTCAGGAAAACATCTCCAGCAGAAAGACTGGGGCAGAGGGGAACAGGAGATGACGCCTGTATGGGCAAAAGGACAGTTTGTCCAGGGGTACCAGATGCCACAGAGGTCCTTTGGGTCCCTGGCTCTTGCCCCTGGACAGCAGGCTGGTGGGCAGATGGTCTCCCAGAGATTTGGGGCTCCAAAGGAAAGACTGGAGACTTCATTCCTGGTGGAGCACTTTCTAATACCCCCTCTACAAATGGGCATAGGAAGCTTCCAAAAGCAAGGAGGTAAAAAAAGTACGCCCCACCCAGCAGTAACACAAAACCATGGAAGGACCTGTTTTGTGCCAGCTTGCCCCATCTTTCGGAGAAGAATTCCTTCTTTAGGGGAGACCCGTTCTAGTGAACAAGTCACTCGCAATATACTGCATCAAACCTTTGGTCTCTCTGGGACAGTATTGTTCGGTCTCACTGGTTGTGATGTACCAAGGCCTTGGACAAAGTTATATTGGTGGACACAGTCCCTACCTATTGATCAAAGAACTAAATTCTACAGTCTCCCACCTGGAAAACTGCATTTCTCTATCCTTCTCACCTTTTCTCCTTTGAGGGGATAGGAAAAGGAATTGGGCTTTTTTCTTGAAGAAAAAAGCCTCACCTTGTTCTCTTGTCTCCAAAGATCTGAGTAACCTTAAATAAGCTATTGTGTTAAAGGCAGCCAGGTCTCCTTGGGGAAACAATATCATTAGGACAGAGTGATCCAATTAGCCCGCTGCAGTCTGGCACATCCGAAGATTAACTTGTCCACTCCTGTCTCTCTTTGTTTTTTCTTTTCCTTTACCTTTTTACTGGAATGGGGTTTCAGTTCAGCACAAGATACCATGAGGTGTTGCATAAATTGCAGATAAAACCTCCCTCCTTTTTTCTCTTGCTTGCTTGCTTTCCTCAGCAGAGCTGCGTGAAAGCCAGAAATGTTGCAGGTGAAATATTCTCCATACAGGATAAGAATATGTTGAACTTTTTTATTGTTACTGAGGACTGTTCAGATTTGGGGAAGCAAAGGACCATCTTTAGCTGATTGTACAAATTCAGGCCCCACTGGTGGAAAGGTTAGGTTAATCATTGGTAAAGCTGCCCATAGTTCACCTAATTGCCAATTATAGGTTAACTGTGGTTGTTTTACCCATGATTAATGTCTTGGTCAAAAAGCGTCTGCTCTGTGTCAGAGCCATGGCCTCTCCTAAGCTATCCTGAGTCAGAGCTGTGTTCTGACTATTGTCCCTTCTCCCATCATTTTGTCCCCTGTGGATGCTGAGAACTGCGATTTTGTGAGGGCTCTAAAAAGGAAATAATCATTATTTTTTCCCCAAAAATATTCATGGGGATTAGTGGGAAATAGCTAGTATATTTTAAATAGTTTAGGTTTGTAGTATAAATGCATCCCCAGGCTGTTTTTGCAAGTAACATGCAGTTTAATTTCACTTCCTTCTGACTTCTAGCTGCAGCCTCTGTTGATTGGAAAACAGCTCCTTCCATGTAGCATGAATAATACTTGTAAGTTCTACAAACTGAGCATGAGATGGATTGATTCCATAGAGGAAGCCACAGACATGAATTTACAAGAGCTGAGCAGGGCTGCCAGGGAAAGGATATTTTGGAGGGCTTTCATTGATCATGTTGCTATAAGTCAGAGCAAGTCAGAAGGGTCCTCCTGGACCATCTAGTCTGACCCCCGACTCCAGCCAGCTCCACTCACGACGACCATAACAAAACAAGTTTGACTGCCACAAAAAGTTGTAGTGCAGAGTTCAGGGTTCAGGAAGTCAGCCTGTCCAGGACACTCCATTCTACCACCTGATTTTCTGTCTTATTTCACAACAGCCAGTCATTATTCCATGCCCACTGAGTCAGTCTTGGTTGGAATATTTTGGGGTCCCTTCTCCCCACTCTTCATTCATTTCACTTTTCAGTTTTTGTTGTACTCCCGTAAACTTTGGGGTTTTCCCAAGCCTTCTCATATTTTCCTTTTGTGCATAGGTGACCTTGTTTTGGATACAGATATAGAAAATAATTTGCTCGTGGTATGCAAAGATGTTCTTTGTTAGGGCTTTAATTCTATACACACTTACCTGGGAGTAAAACCCTTGAAACATAAAAGGAATTACTTCTGTGTAGACATTCATAGGATTGCACTGGAAAAGGTTTTCTTGGACACACAGTTGGATCCTTTAAATGTTTATGGGAAAGGACACCCCAATAGAGTGACTATGCCGAAGTGTGTGTGTGTGTGTGTGGTCAGGATTACAGTGAAAAGTTTTCACTTAGGATTTGCTGTCATCTCAAACACCTTTGTAAGAGACCCTTCTTTATCTTCCCCCTGCCCAGCTTCTGACGTTCTATTCTCTGCACCAGCTTCTGATGTTCTACATCTCCTTCCGTTCTTAAAACATTCCACATTTATTGTATGTTCTTTTGCCATGTTTCTGATTTTGTAGTTGTTGTTAGCTGTCCTAGGAGTTTTTAACTGAAGGGCAGAGTATGCATATCCCCAAACAGATAAGTAATAAGCATAGCTGAGCCTCTGTTGATCTGTTTGTTCCCTGCGAGATGAAACCTGCTGGTTTTAGGGGGCAGGGGGAAAGATGTACCAGTGCATCACCGCTAAACTGTTTCCAGAAGAAAAACAACTGGTAGGAAGGCTAAGATTTTATTCCAGCAATATTTTAATAAGTTTTAATATTGTCTTTTCTATGTTTTTAACTGCAGCCAGTGTGGGTCGGGAATTTATTTATGTTGTATTTTATATTGTAAGCCATCCTGAGGCTTTTTTTGAATAGGATGGCATATAAATATGTGAAAGAAAGAAAGAAAGAAAGAAAGAAAGAAAGAAAGAAAGAAAGAA